>NC_049542.1:2888287-2903287 GCF_013358815.1 Electrophorus electricus
TATATATATATACACACATATATATATATATATATATATATATATATATATATATATATATATATATATGAGATATGTGAGATATATATATATATATATATATATGTGTGTGTGTGTGTGTGTGTGTGTGTGTGTGTGTGTGTGTGTGTGTGTGTGTGTGTGTGTGTGAGGCACGCGAGCAAATATATGACCGAGCAAAAGATGGATTTACCTCTCCGGATAACTCCGCCTTGGCCATTCAACATGAGACCGCATTGCGCGTCCACGGAACCCTGCACAAAAATGGCACACGTTACCTTCATGATCGATAAGTGGGTCAGTCTGATTCAGAACTATCATATTCCTGTTCGATGAAATTGACTGACACAAACACGTGCTGTGCACCTGTAGTCGCTGTGGTAACGTAACCTCTTAAATGACTAAACAGATTTTTTTTTTTACAACTTGCCCGCGAGAAGGTCTCTCTTATCAGTGATGTCATCAGAACGAACACGGGATTTATCAAAATAGTTAATCCCGTCTCATAAACCGCGACCAGACTAGAGGCAAGGTACACTTACACACTGTAACAAAGTGTAAACGATTCACACGCACGCACACACACACACAGAGCGAGAGAGAGAGAGAAAGACTGGGTGTATTAGTGCCATACTGAAGAGGTCGTGTAAGCCTTTTTAACAAACTCCTGCTCTGTTCCTTTTTTTTTCGCGGTTAAAGTGATTATAAAATCAATATAAAAAAACCTCCAGATCAGGCATAAATTACGCGCTCGCGAGCTAAAGGTATGGCAGCTCCCATTGTTCCGCGTGCCAAATCTTTTTAGCGGCTCAAAGATGCACTTGTGCGCAGGAGACTGCACGCATCTGTTCCACAGCCTTTACCGAGCGCACGCGAGAGCGAGAAAGGTCGGAAACCCTTTCACGCGACTTACGTGTTCCGCTGTGGGGTTTTTTTTGTGTGTGTGTGTGTTGTTGTTGTCTGTTCTTTGGCAGGCCTTTATTACTGCGCGCGTGCGGCGCAACTAGCGCGCTGTTCGCGAACTACTACTAAAAAAAAAAAAAAAAAAAAAAAAAAAAAAAGGCCACACGCAGCATCGCTGTAAACAAAAGCAATATAATCCAGGTCTGCTCCAGCGCCACGATCTCACCAGCGCGATTAGCACGCGATTACTGCAGCCACTGCAGTCGCAACTCACCGTGAGAAACCGACAGCTACCGGATACTTGATATTACCCAGTCAGGAGCATCGCCTAGTACTGCAATCTAATACCTTTATATAATACATTGTATACCTATTAGAATCGCTTGTTTTGCAGATTTAATGTATAGTAAAATTTGCAGTGAAAAAAAAAATAATTCCGTGGAAAAACCAAACACTAAACGTTCTCACAAAGTGAAGTATGTCTGTATTTATCCTAGACTACTGGAATCTGCTAATGTAGTACTGATATAAAACAATGTAATTAAGTGCAATATATATACAATGAATCTACATAATGTTGTATGATATGTAGTATTTACTTAGTAGTATTACGTCTGAATGCACTTAATTAACATATGCATATGCAAACTTTACTATCATATGCATTTAATATTTTAAATATTCTAATTAGAACACATTTATATGCATATACAGAAATGTGCTTTTAAACTAACGAACTTAAGGTTTGTCATGTAGGCTATTTAGTTGGAGCAACAATTTTATGCATTATTGAAATTTCCTTTTTTTAATTTTTAGACGTCTGTGCGAAATATTTTACTATCTCTTTGTTTGTGTCTTGATTTTAGCAAACACTGAAAAAAAAATCACATACACATCTCCTCGAGCCTTTCTCCTTTTCGTCTTAACTTATTTTTAACTCGCCGGTTAAACTTGAACTGCGGGCCGCACGCTCAGACGTCTCTGCATAAATAACCAGTTGATTGACATTAAGTCCTAAATTGGATAAACTACGGTGCTCCACTGCTAAGGATTTCCCCCTTTGTGCTCCGTTTCCCAAGCCTTTAATCCGCCCTTTTAACGGGGAGAGCAGCGCCGCGCGGCAGCCTCGCGCCTCGGCCGTTCGCCTAATTTATTCCGTCCTCTCAATGGAAAAATATGGAAAATATACACATAAAATTAGGTTTCATTTTGTGTTGCATTGTAGAGCAACAGTCAAAAAGAAACACAAAGAAAGCACGTCTGTTTCAACTTCATTTTTTTGGGGGGGGGGGGGGGGGAATTCGTGTTTTGTTTTGTTTTTCTTCCAAACGACAAATTAATAATAGCAAAATAAAATGCAGCCATCCATGTTATTTAGGTCTAATAACCATTCTTTTATATATATATATATATATATATATATATATATATATATATATATATATATATATAGATATATATATAAAAATTAAAAAAAAAAAATTCCTCTGTCGAATCCACCCGGTTGCTGTAGTTTTCGTAAAAAGCCTGCGGGCGCTCTTTCTGTCTTTCTTTCTCTATTTCTCTCTCTTTCTCTCTCTCTCTCTCTCTAAGCGCTGCGACAGTGACCGTAGCGAGCCTCGTTATCTCACGTGACATTAACCGGCTCTCCGCGGCACTCCGAGACAAAGGACTCGCTCCGCGTCTCGCGCACCCCCCCACCCCCCCCCCCCCCACCCCCACACCTGCGGGCCGTGTCAGCGCGTGCGGGCGCGCGTGCTTTTGCGTTCAAACCGTGGGGAAGGATTCGCCGGCCAGCGCTAACCTGCAGGTCGTCCGCTCCCGGCGGTGGCAGCCCCAGACCAGCCCCGGGCAGGAGTCTTTGCTCCGGGTGCATGCCGTACTGGGAGCCGTGGCTCATGAGGGAGAGGTCATGGCGGCGGTACGCGTCCAGGCAGCCCAGCTCCCGTCGCTGCTCGTCGAGGCACGACGACTTGAGCGCCCGGGCGTTATGGAGGTTGATGAAGTCCGTCGGCTCGCCGTGATGTAGCTGCTGGTAGTATTGCTGCGAGTGGTGGAGCGAGTTGAGGGAGTAGGCGTCTGGGTTTACGGCCGGGTGGCTGTGCTGGAACTCGTAGTGAAATGACTGGTGGTGCAAGGGCGTGTACTGATGGTTCGTGGGAAAATACGGGGAGGCGAATTCGGTTCCGGTAGCCGGGTACGTTAGCGGAGACGACGACGAGTAAGCGACAGACGAGTTGGCCACAGATTCCAAGCATCCGAGTTGCATCAAACGGTAGCTGTTTGATCCGTCGTGACGTATCTGTGCAGGGGGGGGGGGGGGGGGGGAGAAAAATATGAGGGATGTCATTTACAAGCGCTCGCAGCTATCCGCGCGCAGGGCGCTCTGTGAGCGCAACATCTCTCACGCGCTAAAGCGACCTCGGCGGAAACTCAGCCTTCCCAAACACACAACACACACGAGCTCAAAGTGTCTTAGAAAAGTACCTGACGGCGATGTCATCTCCCCGTGCCTGGGAGGGAGCGCGTGAAACAGCACTGTAAGCGAGCCTGAGCGAGATGGCAGCATTTCTCTCTCTCTCTCTCACTCTCTCTCTCTCACTCTCTCTCTCTCTCTCTCCTCTCTCTCTCACTCACTTGTCTATCATTTGCCATGGAGCGTTTTTTAAAGAATGTTCAGTTATTATATCCGTGCCATAGCCGTTTTGTCCCTACACAGCACGCCCGTTTAGCCGCAGCTGGGTAAGCACGAGCCACGAGTCATTCCACCATAAAAAGTGTCCTAACCATAACGAGCGCGAGAGTCCAGCCGGCACACTCGCAAACCTCATTTGCCTCAAAAATAAATAAATAAATAAATAAACAAACTCCAAAAGATATTTTTTTTAACAGAACCGGAAAGGGCAAACCAAGCGAATATTACCGCTTGTTCTACAATTAGAGAAAAGTAAACTCTCACGCGCGCGACTGATGGCACAACTTACTTTTTTCACCATTGTTTTTTTTTCCCTTATCTTTAGCAGGTAAGAATGACATGAAATACAACAGTTTATGAATTAATACAAATGTGTTAAATACCTCCGCATCGTGGACCAGTCCCGGAAAAGTGGCTGACATTCTCGCGATCCAATAACCCGATGTCCTCGCGCTGTCGAATAAATGCAATAAGAAAAAAAAAAATCCCCAAAATAGCGCGTGAAAATGAAATGTCGCCTCGCGGAGGTCGGTAAAAGCAGCCGAAATGCCTCCTCCACTGCACAAAGCGCTCGCTGGCTCGGATTATGTACTTGCTGGGTATTTCTTCGGCTGGATGTCGTAGGTCCCTTGGTAATATAGAAGTTTGAAAATTAAGCATCAGCATTGAGGAATGGGAGGACAATAGAATGAGCAGGGCTCATCCCTGGAGACACGGATAAATATTGTATCTTCGCCTAATAAGGAACCAAGCGCACTTTCAACATTTTTTGATGATTTTTGTGGGCATTTCTTTATGGTCGTTGGTGTTTTCTTTAGTGGGCCAGTCTTCTTTCGCCGTATTATCCTCGCGGCTTTATCATTTACCGCGCTTTTCGGACTTTTTTTCTGCAGAAACGTAAGTTTCGTTTAATACATTCTGGCATTGCGATTTTTAATGCATGAATAAACATTCGTTTCGTAAATATGATTTATAGGATTGCGTGAGTGCTTTGTATTGCAGTTTATTTTCTTTTATCGGGTGCGAGACTAAAATCGAAAGCAGAAATCCGTTGCCAGCTATTTTAGCAATTACAGGAATTTTCTGAATTAGCGGTTTCCTTTTAATTATTATCTTTCAGGAATATTGTCGACAATTCAAATCATTTTCGCTACCTAAAGGAAATTTAATTTTTAATAATAAGTTGACTATACGGTAAAATATGATCAAATTCATAAAACGTCCAGAGACACACATTTAGGTCTCAGGCTCTTTGTTTACGGTTTTGAAACAGAAAACGTGCTTTTCACCTCTTCAAGTCCTATTTTCTTTTTTTAAATTTCGCTTTGAATACGTTTAACCGTAGCTCTGCAGATGAATGCAACTACTCTTAACGCAATTCTAGCTGTTGTTCGAACGACCCCTTTTTAAATTCAGTTTAGGATTCGGCGAGACGTCCTTGTCAACGCTGACTTCCTTCTTTCTGTGGGCTTGCGGCAGTCATTATTATCGCTAACTGGACTGGATCACCGACAGACCGGCTTTTTTTTCCCCGAACCAGACGGGAAGTGTTTGCGTGCTTTTAGAATGACTAGTGAAACGCGCGTGGGGGTCATCGCTCAAACCATCCTGTCGTTCGGGTACGCGCGTGTGGATGAACAGGGCACGCGGTAAAAGCGCAGGCCACATAGGTGAGCGAAATCGCACGCACGTTACGACACTTTAAACAGTTTTTTCTTTTTTGCTGTTTTGCTACAGGAAAACCCAGCAAGGGCTTATGTTCGATGTCGTAGCATATCTGAGGTTATAGGTCAATTGATATTCAAAGACGGGCGGATCGAGTTAATTTGCCACAAAACCCCCTAAAAAGATTTGATTTTTTTTTTAAATATATGAGCAAGTTGGTGTCTCTGCTCGTTACACTTTATGCGGGCGGTAATCCACCTCGTGCCTCTTCTGTTCTCAGTAGCCTAACCGATGTCAGACCTGCGCCCCCACCAAGCGCAAAAAAATAAATAAATACGTGAGCTCGGTAGTTTTGGGAGAGAAAGCGACGCGGCAGTTCTTAAGTGTTTTAAGTGCTCACGCTCAACTTATTTAACCCAAATTATCACCATTACCGTGGGCCCACGCCCTCGCGTTTACGAAGGCGGATGAAGTCGCCGCGAGCGTCCGGCTTCTTGCGTGGAGGGAGGAAGGTATCAAAAACACACATATAAACTGACGTCCTCGACTCGGTTAATATTTGATACGGAAAACAAGGCCAAAAAATGGAAGCCCTGATGTTCTCGTTTGATAGCCCACATATGACGGTGCCTCATCAGTCTGAGGCCCACGGTGTCAGAAGTGGCCTACATATCTGCATATGTTTGTCTCTCTCTCTCTCTCTCTCTCTCTCTCTCTCTCTCTCTCTCTCTCTCTCTCTCTCTCTCCCTCACACACACACACACGCATGCACGTGCATACAAACTAGATAGCAATAAAGTCCAGCTTGCTAAATTATACCTCCTTGGTTAAATGTTGTTCGATCTGACACTACAAAAACACAACAAGAACAAAACAACAACAACAACAACACCAATAATAATGTTGGTCAAGTGTTTAGGACTAATGGTTCCAACACGTGGAGTGTCTGAAAGCGACAATAGCTCTGTAAAACAAGGTTGCACGCGGACATCAAAATCCCAAGGTGTTGCAGCGGTGCCGAATCACGCGCTGGAGCAGAGCACGCGGCTCTTAAGAAATAAAATGCTAAATGCTAGGCCTCGAGGCAGCCCGGAAAGTACACGGTGTGAGCACGAGAGAATCAGTCATCTCACGTGAGGGATTAAGCTTTCGTTCGTGCAGTCTGCGAAGGCGCGAGAGCTTGCGGGAGAGAGCGAGGCACCAGTTGCGCGATAGACGGCCTTAATAGGGCTTAGCGCGCGGAGTCGCGAGGAACACCTCGCGCTGCCATATGCACGCTGCACCGGCCGAGGGCTCGCTCCATCTGTCAGGTCGCCCGAGAGAGTTTGGATGCTCCTTGCAATCCGAGCAGTATCACTCGAGAAATTAAAATTAAAAAAAAAATAACAGATGTAAAACTGAAACTTCGGAAAGGGATTCGGTGCGTTTTAATTCTGCCGCGGTGCCCCCGAGTTGGTTTTTAATAGATTACACCGTGGATTTAAAAGGCGTCCCAAACTGGCTGGCAGCTGGTTGGATTTTGACGCGAGGTTGGGCATTATTTATTTTGACTCCAGACCTCCAAATGTTTGGGGTTTTTGTTTTGTTTTGGTTTGGTTTGTTTTTTTTTATCGCTGACACAAAGCCATAATGAATACATTCATTCGAAATCCTCGTGTTAACAGGTCTTGAAGCCTTAAGGTAAAACAAACAAACAAACAAAACAAGACTATATATATATATATATATATATATATATATATATATATATATATATATATATATATATATATATATATATATATATACATATATACATATATATATATACATATATACATATATATATATACATATATACATATATATATATATATATACATATATATATATATATATACATATATATATATATATATATACATATATATATATATATATATATATATATATATATATATATATATATATATATATATATATATATAATGTAAATAGCCACTTAGAAAATTTAGCCACTTAGAGGAAAAAATGCTTAACTGATTTGGGGTTTAAAGACATTCCCAGATAATCCGTATTATAAATCATCACTTTAACTTTATTTTATTTTATTTGCATATTAACTACGGATTAAATGTCGGTGATCCCAGTGGCTGTAATAGACTATATAGCCTGTGTTTCAACTATGTTATAAGTGATTTTACGAGTCGATTCGTAATTCGAGTATTTTATTAGTGATACTACAACCGACGTTTAATCGAACAGGCCGAATCCATTTATATGAAGCGTCTGAAACGCGACATGGCCCACGGAGGCACTCGAGCCTCCGGGAACTGGCGGACCGACTGGCTGCAACCGTGAAACCTTTGGACCTCAACAAGCGGTTGGTTGTGAGCCGCAGAAGACGCGGGGCTTCGCCACTCCGCCTTTATATGAAAGCAAATCTTAAACCTCGTTCAGGGTAAAATCGGCTAACACGTGACACAATTAACTGTGCTCCTATCAAAGCCGCGGCTTTTAATTAGTTATCTTACAGAATTTTACCCTCGGGTGGACGAGACTCGGTAGACCACGAGAAGGAGACGAAAAAAAGACGGAAGCCGCCTGCGCGAGCTTGTAGTTGTCATGGCATTAATGATGATCGTAATATTAATGATGAAGATGACGATGAGGGCGATGATAATATCTACGGCGTCCAATAACTTTTCTATCTGATGTGGAGTTTCTAAACGTCCATTTAAAGAACCAGAAAGTAAAAATTAATGAACGCTGTTTCTGACTTAAGAGGAGACGTCATATGACCAAAGCGTCCGTTATGCGTGAGGAAAGGACGGGGCGAAATAACGGCTGCGCACGCCCTAAACCGTAAAACGTTGAGTGAGGTATTTACCGCTTCTGAATAACAATTACAAAACAGGCAAAATCCTAATCAATGTGACCTACTTAAGCATTTTCTCTCTCTCTCTCTGTCTCTCTCTCTCTCTCTCTCTCTCTCTCTCTCTCTCTCTCTCTCTCACTCTCTCTCTCACTCTCTCACACACACACACACACACACACACACACACACACACACACACAGAGTTTTATATGCTAATAAATTTAGAGGGAGGGCGGGGAATCGCGTCAGTCCCAGCCAGCGCGTGGTCTAATTAAAACCATGAACCAAATTAATTCATCTCTGCGCGAGTCTGAGGTCCAAAAACTGGAACCTCGGAACAGGTGGCGAGGAATATTAAAACGAAAAGTTGTTGTTGTTGTTTTTTTTAAACTGCTGTTGACATTCTTGGGGTTTGATAGGCGTGGGTTCTTTCTCCCAGAGCCTGGACTGCAATCACTGCGCGTGGTGACATGATGCAAAATGCCACGTCGCCAAAACACAAAGCACTTCCGACAAAAGAACCTTATCCGCGCTTCCCAGCATTGATTTTGCCCCAGTCGAGTCGGTTGATCGGTGTCGTTTAATCCCGGTAAGAGCATTAATTAGACTTCCTCGTGATCGATACCTGGTCGCGAGAAGCGCCGCGCGTTGATCGGTGCAACACCTGAGAGCTCGCAGACGCTGTCGCGCGGGTGGCTGAAACGCTATCCTTTACTAATCCGGTTTGGTTCAATGGGCAACTCAGTTAGGCGGCCCGGACAAATAAACGACAGATTAACGCGCTCTTAAATTCAGACAAGAACGTCATGTTTCTTTTCCTTGAGTGAGCTAAACTAACAGTAAGAAGTTCGACACGGGCCAGCTGTGTCAAACAAAAGTTCTTAAAAGACGCGTTAATTAGAAAGGCCAGTCTGCTCAGACAATGTAGGCTAACGGCAGAACATTCTCTCTCTCTCTCTCTCACACACACACACACACACACACACACAAAACATATTTTATTTATTGACAAGGTCTGTTTTATAAAGTTACTCTACAGTCTCATAATTTAAAAAAAATTCAAGGGACAAAGTAATTCATTTTTACATCATTTAAAAGAAAAGAAAAGAAAAACGATAAATCTCATATTATGAGTTATATGATGTAAGTGGTCTGTCAAGGTAGACTTCGAAACAGTCAGTGCATAATTATTATTTTTGGCGAGTAACTCGAGGCTTTCGTTAACAGTTAGCCAGTCGTTAGCGTATCTTTCCTTCTCTGAGCAATTCTACGCCCGGTTTTAATTTCGGACAAAGTGCAGAGTAACTGTTAGACTCGTGCACCCGTTTGGAAGCGCGCTTCGGATCGATAGTCCTTAACTTCTGCCGTTTGATTTTCCCAGAAGCTTAATTCTGAGTCAGAGACCCGGCAACCGAGCTATTATTAACGTCCCAGGTGACCGAACCCTTTGACCTTTTGACCCGTAGATGACTGGGGAAAGCGGAACGGCGTGCGGTTCATGACATACTAGGGAGCCTCGCTCAGTGTAACATGCATGAGCTTCCTTTTGCACGACTGGACGGCCAAATGACTACGGAGTTCTCTCTCTCTCTCTCTCTCTCTCTCTCTCTCTCTCTCTCTCTCTCTCTCTCTCTCTCTCTCTCTCTCCAAAAGGTCTTTGCTGCATATAGACAGTACATTTTAATTGTTGGGGCACCCCTTAAAATGAATAACTCTATGTTAGCATTGCTATCATCTTACCTCCTGCCACAAACATCTGCCGTCTATTGTCAGAAGATTTACTACAAAAGAAAATATTTCTAAGTAGATATAAGATTTTTATTGTCAAAGGTCAAAGGACAGCTCCACGTTTACTTGCAGGGAGCGCCAGAAAGTGCCTTTCAGTGGGATACACCTCCTTCAAAGGATAGGGTCAGAGACAGGTGAGACACTCTGTCAGTGCTTTAAAAGGAAACTCCCAGCGTGTACCGTGCGCATGTTGTTATAGCAACAAGTTTAAAAAAAAAACCTAACAACAACAAAAAAACACTTTTATTTACTTTAATTCATGTTGCTTTTATTGAGTGCTTTAGTCAGGTAGCATCCCCCAGCTGTGGGTGGGGTTGGTTGGAGGGAGAATGCAGATTTAAAGGCCCAATAAGCGATTCTTTTAGCTGCCTGGGTCAGAGGGAGAGTCCCGCTGTTAGCAGTGTATCGTCCCAGGGCCCCTGAAACACAACCGAGACATTCACCCCAGTCTGCATGGCTTCTCGGCTTTCCCGGAATTCCAGCGCCAGAGTTCCAACGTCTGCCAGTCGAGCACCGCAGTGGAACATCCGAGTGGAACCAGACAAGACTGCTAGAAGAAGCCTGAATGGCTGCAATTTTTTTTTTTGTGATAATGGCAGTCTTGACTAAACATGTGTAATCCAGGAATAAGGGTCTAATCTCACTCTGTAATCTGGATTAGGTGGATTAGGGATAAATCTTCTCTATTTGATTCTGCTACAGCAAAGATCTTTTGTAGAGTACAAGACTGCGTAGCACAACGCAATGGAATTACTCACAGAGCGCATTAATCTAAGATGTTTTAAAAAGATTTAGCGTCTGTTTTCCTAAAACACAATACATTTAACCTCAACTGGAGTCACACTTGAACTACACCTATAATGAGTAGAATGTGCTGTCATAAATCATTATTTGTTTGGAAACATTGTCCGACCAGCTCATTCGCCTGGTTGGCTGAAGTGTTGGTATTTCATCAAAGAAACTCCACATGAGAACGTGGAGTTTCTCTCCACAGCTGCGCAGTGCAAACCACTGGAAGAACACGGTCAGGTCTACCCCACCACAAGTGTACTGTAGTACTATAAGAATTCAAATATAATATAGAATAATATATATTAATGTATA
Source organism: Electrophorus electricus (assembly GCF_013358815.1). Lineage (NCBI taxonomy): Eukaryota > Metazoa > Chordata > Actinopteri > Gymnotiformes > Gymnotidae > Electrophorus > Electrophorus electricus. Next base: position 2,899,318 of record NC_049542.1, read on the forward strand.
TAATCATTTTTAAAAATCAGAAAACCACACCAGACACCATTAGGGTTTAACACTCCAGTTCCTTTTATGTTTATATTTTAGATTTCAGATATTTTATATTTCTTTAAAAATCCTCAGTACATTTAAATTAAACAGAGGTTACGGTCATGTGATATGTTATTATATAGTTATATGATATAATATGGTCGTATGTGTTGGCAATGTTCATATGCAAATGAAGGTTCACCTTGATTGGTCCTATCTTAATGTTTATATGCAAATGAAGGTTCACCTTGATTGGTCCTATCTTAATTGGTTTTATCTTAATTGCTCCTATTTAATCAGTCCTGATTTATGTTTATGCTCACAATCTTTTTGTTTGTTTGTTATCTTAAATGTTTAGTCACTTCATTAAATTTTAGGTATGGCTATTTACATTACCCATGCAAATAGCAAATATATCTAATATATCGAAAACACTTTTCTAAGTCTTTTCTTTTTTTCCTGTAAAATACATACTCCATATCAGTGGAGCACATGATAACCTGCTTAGTATTTTTTAATATTATTTTCTCAAACTGTGTTCCATACGTTTAGAGAAAACCCCCCAAACAATTTTAGCCGTTAAAAGAGTTTTCATTTATAACATGTCCTGGCTGTTTAGACGAGATCTGAACATAGCCAGTTTTGCAGTTGGAGGGTTTTGCATCTGGAACGAAAGGTGTGTGTGTGTGTGGGGGGGGGGGTGTTCACGATTGGGGCTGTGCGACTTTCTTCCACAAAACATTGTGGAATAAAAAGAAACCATCGTTTTGCCGTTAGGCGTATTCGGTAATGCCCCTGTTTGTGTTTAAATAACTGAATAAACTATGGGGTGACAGTACTCGAGCATAAACACCTCTCCCTGATTTATTGACATATTTTTACGACAGAAAGTGAAAGAAGATCTGGGGGAAACTAGTCTATATACCCATCGTGACTCTTGAATACTTTTACAGTATCAAAGCACTCAGTGGTGCAGGTTACAAGTCAGTTCGACGGTGGACGCCTTTTTGATTTCAGCTTTATGAAGTTTTAACTTTATTCCTTGTTTCAGTTCTTTTCCAGAAGAGGACTTTGGCTCAGGTGAAGGTTTTTCCGTTAAAATGTTAAAATGCATATTAAAACTTTGCATCACTAATAACTCCACGAGTGTGAGGTCCAGCGGTGTGAGTTAGCGTTTGGTAAAAGAAACGTAAGCAGCGTTATTGACAGGCACAGCGTCGGGAACACGGGACCACGGTTTAACAAATGTGCCATTTACTTTTGAAGTCACAAGTTTTGTTTTGCACATCTGACATGCCTGATGAATTTTTTTTTTGTGTGTGTTAAAAAGGAGTCAAAGGCTAGTGTGAAACGAAAAGAGGAAAGGAGCGTCCTGTGTTCAGCGTTCCGAGAGAAAAGTGGAGTTTGAACTTTTATTTTGCGCTCGAGCTTGGAAATGGAGGGACTTTTGTGCCACGCTCGGGATGAGAAGCTTCTCTACGAGCGCGCGGAGGAAGCACGCGGCCCTTCACCTGTCTACCGGGCTAGATCAAAAGACTTTAATTAGACTCGTTAAGCTCGTTAAGGTAGTTATGCTAATTGCAACTCAGTGACTCCTTCAATATATATTTAGATTTTCTTGCTGGTTTCATTCATCTGTAAATGAGTACTCTCTCAGCAGAGAGTGCGGGGGCTGATCAGAGACTTGTTTTTTTTTTTTTTTCTTTTACGTTTTAATCCAGTGCAATTAAACAGGCGGGGCTGCGCTGTTCCCAGATCAGTACTCCCCAGTTCTTTATACAGATGGAACAGTATGTGAATTGCTTTGATAGAAGCTAAAAAGTTGGAGGACTAATATATGTACCTATTAACGTGTGTTTGTGTGTGTATGAAACACTTAGAGAGAGAGAGAGAGAGAGAGTGTGTGTGTGTGTGTATGTGTGTGTGTGTGTGTGTGTGTAGAAAGGTTGATAGATAATGTGTGTGTATGTGTTTAAATATGTGTGTGTGTGTGTGTGTGTGTGGTGTGTATGTGCAGGTCTGTGTAAGTATGTGTATGTGTGTGATTATGTGAGTGTATATATGTATGTGAGTATGTATATATATGTGAGCGTGTGTGTGTGAGCGTGTGTGTGTGAAAGAGTGTGTGTGTAGAAAGACTGATAGATAATGTGTGAGTGTGTGTGTGCATGTGTATGTGTGTGTGTGTGTGCATATCTGTGTTTATGTATGTGAGTGTGCATATGTGTGTGTGTGTGTGTGTGTGTGTGCATATCTGTGTTTATGTATGTGAGTGTGCATATGTCTGTGTGTATGTGTGTGTGTGTGCATATCTGTGTTTATGTATGTGAGTGTGCATATGTGTGTGTGTGTGTGTGCATATCTGTGTTTATGTATGTGAGTGTGCATATGTGTGTGTGTGTGTGTGTGTGTGTGTGTGCATATCTGTGTTTATGTATGTGAGTGTGCATATGTCTGTGTGTATGTGTGTGTGTGTGCATATCTGTGTTTATGTATGTGAGTGTGCATATGTCTGTGTGTGTGTGTGTGTGTGTCTGTGTGTGTGTGTGTGTGTGTGTGTGTGTGTGTGTGTGTGTGTGTGTGTGTGTGTGTGTGTGTGTGTGTGTGTGTGTGTTTCAGAGCCCCTCAGGCCTGTACCGGAGGGTGGGATTAGCTGCTACGTTCATTCAGCACAAAATGGATTCCGATATCAGACAGAGCAGGGCAAAAGGTGTCTCTCTCTCACTCTCTCTCTCTCTCTCTCTCTCTCTCTCTCTCTTTCCTCCTCTCTCTCACTCTCTCTCTCTTTCTTGCGTTCTCACATGCACGTACGGTCTCTTTCTCTCATTCACACACACATACACATACATAAACTCTAACACTTTCCATCTACAACTCTCTCCCTCTTGGTCTTTGATCATATAATTCCTTTGTAATCTGTTAAACGAGGCCGTTTTGTTTATGGCTATGAGTTTAATCAGCGGCCAGGGTGAATGTTGGGGGCGGGGCTGGGGGCGGGGCAGTGGGCGGGGCTGGGGGCAGGGCAGGGCAGGGGGCGGGGCAGAGGACAGAAGCAATACCAAGACAGAGAGACAGAACTACAAACTACAAACAGAGAACAAACAGAGAAAGAGTCTATCGGTAGAGAAACCGATAGACACACACACACACACACACACACACACACACACACACACACAGATAAATGGATAGAGGTGTGTGTGTAGAGAAGAGTGCATGGACAGCAGTGTGAAGAGCGGAGTGTGTAGAGAGGAGTGTTTATAGATGAGTGTTTACAGAGGGTGTTTACAGAGGAGTGCATGGAGGAGTGTGTAGAAAGTAATGTGTAAAGGAGTGCATATAGAAGCATGTTTAGAGATGTGTGCATAGAGGAGTGTTCAGAGAGGAGTGTTCAGAGAGGAGTGTGAGGACAGTGTATAGGGGTGTGCGGAGGGAGTTTCTTTTGCTCTTCAGTTGGAGAGGAGTGATGCACAGTGTGGAGTGAGGAGTGTGTGGGATGTGTAGAGAGGAGTGTGTGGAGTGTATAGAGGAGTGTGTGGTGTGTAGAGAGGAGTGTGTAGAGAGGAGTGTGTGTGGTGTGTAGAGAGGAGTGTGTGGAGTGTGCAGAGAGGAGTGTGTGGCATGTGTAGAGAGGAATGTTTGGGGTGTGTAGAGAGGAGTGTGGGGTATATAGCGAAGAGTGTGTGGTGTGTATTGAGGATTGTGTGGGATGTGTAGAGAGGAATGATGCAGAGTGTGTAGAGAGGTGTGTGTGGGGTGTGTAGAGAGGAGTGTGTGGGTTGTGTAGAGAGGCATGTGTGGGGTGTGTAGAGAGGAGTGTGTAGAGAGGAGTGTTTGGGGTGTGTAGAGAGGAGTGTGTGGTGTGTAGAGAACAGTGTGTGGAGTGTGTAGAGAGGAATGTGTAGAGAGGAGTGTATGGAATGTGTAGTGGAGTGTGTGGGGTGTA
>NC_049542.1:2920787-2923287 GCF_013358815.1 Electrophorus electricus
AATCAGTGTTGGTGCTCTGTGTATGTACTCCATGTGTGTGTGTGTGTACTCTGTGTGTGTGTGTGTGTGTGTGTGTGCTCTCTTTGCTGATTCAGTGAATGGTTTATCAAATGTTTTGCTGAATAATAACTCAGTAAACATCGCTTACCCTTCCAGCATGTGTCTTTATTGTTTTAGTAGAGTATAACTACAAGATTTAAAATACCATGCCGAATGGCTGCATGGAGATTTCTTTAACACAATCAGCTTCTGACAAAACCCTACACGGACATCACTCCGAGTTCTGGTCCACGGTATGCCTGCCCCTGTCAGCTCCATAGCACCAGCTGGCTTCGGTACCGCCTCGCCGCGGACGCCGCGGGTGCGAGCGCGATCCGCGCTCTGCGATGGGCTCGCGGTGGTGCCGTTATCCAGACCGGTACATGCCTGACCCACCCTGGTCCGCCTCTACCTTCACCCAGAACTCCGGGTCAGTCCCGAACTCCCTCGGGGAGCTCTGCGTGACCAGGCTCAGGCGATCTGTGTCGGAACCGCTAGCCTAAAGGAGGACACGCATGTCTGACAGCACGGTGCAGTATGTACAGTAGTGGACTGTCCTTTAATTTCAGGGTGTTTCCATCCCTGCTGTGTAAGCTTGTCAGAGTGGCTGGTTCTTCCGGGAATCGCAGCCTGTTTAATGCGTCGTTCCTCCATTTCAGGTGAGCGTCAGCGATCTCCTCTACGGACACCCTCACAGGGAGTCTGTAATCGCTTCCGAATCCTTCCGGGTCCTGTTGCTTTCAGTTTGGTCTTCTTTGGGGTGGGGAAAGGGCTATTTTTGGAAAATCACCCGAGGACCACTCATGGCAGACAAAGAGTCCTACTCCTCAAGGTCCCCTGCTGTGCAGCGGAGCACTGATGACTCACTGCATTTTCACCAGAGCCCACAGCCCCAAGGCTACGAGTGGAAATCACGGCTGTGTTGGTGTGTTCAGTTTGGTGTCTAATGAAGGTCTGAGCATTGCACGCCAAAGGTGTAACACAGCACACGCGGCAGGTGTCACCATGAGGAGATGTAGAGACTGTGTAGAATGTAGAGACTGTGTAGAATTTAGGGACTGTGTTGAATGTAAGGACTGTGTCCAATGTAAGGACTGTGTTGAATGTGTAACACAGTTGCGGCCAAAGGTTTTGAGACTGACACAAATTTTGGTTTTCTCAAAGTTTACTGCCTAAGAACTATCTAACCCTTCCCCAAACCTAACCCCAACCCTAACCCCAAACCTAACCCCAACCGTAACCCTAAACCAAACCCCAACCGTAACCCTAAACCAAACCCTAACTCTAAACCTAACCTGTCCCCAACCCTAACCCCAAACCTAACCCCAACCCTAACCCCAAACCTAACCCCAACCGTAACCCTAAACCAAACCCTAACGCTAAACCTAACCTGTCCCCAACCCTAACCCCAAACCTAACCCCAACCCTAACCCCAAACCTAACCCCAACCCTAACCCTAAACCAAACCCTAACTCTAAACCTAACCTGTCCCCAACCCTAACCCCAAACCTAACCCCAACCCTAACGCCAAACCTAACCCCAACCCTAACCCCAACCCTAACCCCAACCGTAACCCCAAACCTAACCCCAACCGTAACCCTAAACCAAACCCTAACTCTAAACCTAACCTGTCCCCAACCCTAAACCCAAAAGATGAGGCTAAGGTCACGACCCTCTGCTGAACCCAGTGGGCACTGTGGAATGAGTGCACCCCTCCTCGTCTGTGGGACATGCCGGCGTGGATGTACACGTCACCACTCCCGGCATCCAATCAAAAGTCTGAAAACCAAGCAGACGCATCCCAGGGGCACCACGACCCCAACCATGGTGAGATCGTCTGTGGTGGATCGGCCATCCGACCCGAACCCCACCGAGCGCTGCGACCTGGCATGTCGTCAGTAGAGAAGACCACCATACAAACAGAAATGTTGAACATATTCAGATATCCCTCTGCTTTTTATCACACACACACACACACCCACACGCACTCAAACAAACGCAATCCCGCTACTCTGCTGCAGCGTCATGTTGGAGTTTTCTAATCTGTTAAGGGAGTTTAGTAGAAATAAGCGGAAAGTTAATTTTCCGACATTGTGCGCCGTCTCTGAGCCAACCGATACGGCACCTGCCCAAGGCTTACAGGAGAGAGGACAAGACAGAAAGAGAGAGAAAGAGAGAGAGAGAGAGAGAGAGAGAGAGAGAGAAAGAGAGAAAGAGTCCACGCATTTCTGCCATTCCGACCCGGAGCTGGAGCTGCGCATTCTGTTTGAAGTCCCGATCCCAGCAGTGGTCGGCCTCACCTGCGAGATCAATACCTCTCCGTTCAAAGCCAGAACCAGCTCCGTACTGCCGCATGGTTTTATTAATTTATAGAAACTTCTAGAAACTTTTTTCTAAAGGGAAGCTGGGAAAAAAAAAACAGGAGAAGACTAGTGAAGGATTCATGCAACAGTGTCTTTGA
>NC_049542.1:2935787-2938287 GCF_013358815.1 Electrophorus electricus
CATATTTATTCAATAATTAATTAAAAATAAGCCACACATATATTATTCATGTAATTATCTGGCATTGCATTAATTGAATGTAAAGAATGGGTAAATTATGCAGGGTGTGTTATGACGATAATGTATGCGTGGGAGGTCCCAGTCCTTGACTTCCCCAGCTCAACATCTGAATGCAGAATTTTATCGGTTTTCTATGGTGCATTCCTAATGAACAGAATCAGCATCAATGCTGTGTGTGTGTGTGGGGGGGGGGGTAAATAATAAAGAGTAGACTTTTAATTGGATAATTGTCTTTACTAATTCTGAATATTGTGAACGTTATAGCATTATAACAGATAGTGATGCCTGACCACATGAAGCAACCTAAACGTTCCTGGAGATCTGCTCCCATGTGTGCAGAGCGGACAGCATCCGGTAATGAAGGCCACAGCACAAGAATCTGTGGATGAGAACTGAAGATGAGTGAGGAACTAACCCAAACAGGTGCTGACACCTCTCAGTCTGAGTTTCCTGCATCTGACCCAAGGCTCACATCATCCAAACAGAGACTGTTTGGGACGTTCGGGACACAGTGGATCTGCTCAGGAGGGTCTGTCCTGCCAAAAAGTGTCTGACAGAAAAATGTGGATGCATCCAAGTTCTGAACTGCAAAAATGCCAAGGACGAGAAGTCATGGAGGGGTGGTTAGACCACGCTGCTGCCTCAGAGGGGCAATTAGACCACGCCGCTGCCTCAGAGGGGCAGTTAGACCTCACCGCTGCCTCAGAGGGGCAGTCAGACCTCACCGCTGCCTCAGAGGGGCAATTAGACCTCGCTGCTGCCTCAGAATAAGACACATGCTCTCATGGTCTCAGGGGCACCGAAGTGTCTGGACACCCACAAAATCTGGAAATATTCTATGAACAAATAAAGGACATCGTTACTAGTGGGACTGGACACACACACACACACACACAAACACACACAAACACACAGTTGGGAACAATACACCCTCCACAAAGATAACAGGCCTTGCTGCACATTAGATATTTCTTAAGATTGCGAGGTTCAGTGTATGTGAGTGTGTACAGTGTACATGTATGAGTGTGTTCAGTGAATGTGTGTGAGTGTGTACAGTATATGTGTGTATGTGTGTGATTGTGTACAATGTATATGTATGGGTGAGTTCAGTGTATGTGTCTGTACAAAATGTATGTGCGTGGGAAACACACACACACACAAACACAGCAGTAGCAGTATCCTGATTCAGGGACGTGTCGCTGTCTTGGGATCTTGACAAATTGTGAGTTCTGCCAAGTGCCGAGGAGTTTCACACCCCGAAGCCCGCCAGGAAGCGATTCCCAGCGGTGTTCCGTGTTGGACGAGACTTCCGTGGGTGTTCCTGCCAGAACCGGAGGCCGCTGTCCCGGCGTTGCGCGAGCAAAACAAAACAAGCGCGCAAGACAACACTCAGAGCAGAACAGCAGCGTCCACGCGAGGTGCTCGGCGCTCAGCGCTCAAGAGGAGTCGCTCCGGGAAACCCACTTCCCGTTCGAGATGAAAGCCTTCCGGAGGTGAAGGGAAGACCAGCTGTCAGGCAGCTGAGGGTAAAGCGTGGCTGGCTCGTCCCGAACACGCCGGGATCTCCGTCTCAGCGTGGTCCACGACGGAAAAAGGCTCACGAGGCGATGGAGTGTCTCGGGGTGCTGTTGAGAGGTGGGGATTGGTCAGTGCTGGTGGGGTTTACTCAGTGTTGTTGAGTTGTGGTCAGTGACTTATCATGCCATTATTAAACCGGGCAGCACTTTACATAGCTTTATAAAGCCTGGTCTACAGATGCCTCCTCACCTGAGCTGGTGGAGGCAGACCCGTTTTGCCCTAAGGCGGGGTATGACTCTCACACTCCAGATCGCCCGGGGCTGCACTTCTGACACACACACACACACACACACACACACACACACACTCCCCTCTCATCCTGCGTCTCTTCTCTTCCATTTTTCTCTCTCGTTCCCTCTCTCTCTCCCACCCCGCCTGCTGTTTGTTGTTCTGCCGTTCACCACACCTCTCCACGCTGGCCAGGTTCTCTAACTGCAGCCCCATACCTTCATCCTCTCTCATCCTCTCCTCCGCTCTCTTCCACTCTCACCCTTCTCACACTCCTCCATCCTCTCAGCTTTGTAAAGATTCGGTCAGACCAATATTCAAATACATTTCTAACCTAAAGAAACGAAAATGCTAATGACATGAGAATGCTAATTTAGCCGCTGCAGCCAGTGGTTAAGAGGTGTGAGTGTGTGTGTGGGTGTGTGTCCTCTCGTTCTGGGCAAGCATACCAGCCTGGAAGTGTACTTTCTCTGTCTTGCGTTAAAGATTTTACACTCTTACGGGTCCATGGAGAGATTTCCTCGTGCAGGAAGTGGGTATTACATCATCATGGCACATGGATTCTAACGCATGATAGATATGGAAGACTCTCATAGTGGAGAACTTCAGCACACACACACACACACACACACAC
>NC_049542.1:2950787-2988287 GCF_013358815.1 Electrophorus electricus
GTTATATGTAATAGGTGTAGCATGTATGTAGTGTGTGTGTTATATGTAATAAGTGTAGTGTGTATATAGTGTGTGTGTTATATGTAATAGGTGTAGTGTGTATATAGTATTTGTGTTATATGTAATAGGTGTAGCATGTATGTAGTGTGTGTGTTATAGTAATAGGTGTAGTGTGTATGTAGTGTGTGTGTTATATGTAATAAGTGTAGTGTGTATATAGGTGTGTGTTATATGTAATAGGTGTAGTGTGTATATAGTATTTGGTTATATGTAATAGGTGTAGCATGTATGTAGTGTGGTGTTATATGTAATATGTGTAGTGTGTATGTAGTGTGTGTGTTATATGTAATAAGTGTAGTGTATGTAGTGTGTTGTTATATGTAATAGGTGTAGCGTGTATGTACATGTTTAGGTGTAGTGTATATGTAGTGTTTATATTACATATAATAGATGTAGTGTGTGTGTAGTGTGTATGTAGTGTGTATGTGTGAATAGGTTTTTGCAGTTGCAGTTTAAGCTTCTATGCACTATGGGTAGGTGTGTGTGTGTGTGTGTGTGTGTGTGTGTGTAATCCATATACATGTGTATATTTATCATTTAACTCTAGGGTTTGGCATGTATTATGTGCTGTATGCATGTGTACATCTGCTCTCTCTCTCTCCCTCTGTGTTTGTGTGTGTGTGTGTGTGTGTGTGCGCGCGCGCACGTGTGTGTGTGTGTGTGTGTGCGTGCGTGTGTGTGTGCGTGCGTGTGTGTGTGCGTGTGTGTGCGTGTGTGCGTGCGTGTGTGTGCGTGTGCGTGTGCGCGTGTGTGTGTGTGCGCGTGTGTGTGTGCGTGTGTGCGTGCGTGTGCGTGTGCGTGTGGTGTGTGTGCGCGTGTGTGCGTGTGTGTGTGTGTGTGTGTGTGTGTCTGTGTGTGTGTGTGTGTGCGTGTGTCTGTGAGCTGAGTTTTGGTCTAATGTGATTGCATCTCTGGAGACAGATGACTGATGTCAGACTGTCAGTCTGAACTCCGGCGCTACCTGCCCTCCTTCCCAAGGTAGCTCTCAGACGCACAGAGAGAGAGAGAGAGAGAGAGAGAGAGGAGAGAGAGAAGAGAGAGAGACACGAGAGAGAGAGAGAGAGAGAGAGACTGAGTGGGAGAGTGAGAGCGAGAGAGAGACTGAGTGGGAGAGTGAGAGAGAGAGAGAGACTGAGGGGAGAGTGAGAGAGGGACAGAGAGAGAGAGAGACAGACAGAGAGGGGAGAAAGAGAGAGGAAAAGAGAGAGAGAGAGGGAGAGGGGGAGAGAGAGAGGAGAGGGGAGAGAGAGAGAGAGAGAGAGGAAGAGAAAGAGGAAGAGAGAGAGAGAGAAAGAGAGGGAGAGGGAGAAAGAGAGAGACAGAGAGAGAGAGACTGAGTGGGAGAGTGAGAGAAGGAGAGAGAGGGGGGGGGAGGAAATCAGTGCTGCTGTTTGCATTCCTGTTGCCTCATTCTCCCTCCACACTAAACGACTCAAAACGTACAAAACCTCTCAGTACGAGCCAGACAACAGGAACACGGGGTAACGCACACGGGGTAACACACACGGGGTAGCGCACACGGGGTGGTAGCGCACACGGGGTAACGCACACGGGGTAGCGCACGGGGGTAACACACACGGGGTAACACACACAGGGTAACGCACACAGGGTAACGCACACGGGTAACACACAAGGGTAACGCACACAGGGTAACACGGGGTAACGCACACAGGGTAACACACATGGAGTAACCACACACAGGGTAACGCACAGGGTAACACACACGGGGTAACACACACGGGGTAACGCACACGGGGTAGCGCACGGGGTAACACACATGGGGTAACACACACGGGGTAACGCACACGGGGTAACACACACAGGGTAACGCACACAGGGTAACACACATGGAGTAACACACACAGGGTAACGCACAGGGTAACACACACGGGGTAAACACACGGGGTAACGCACACGGGGTAGCGCACGGGGTAACACACATGGGGTAACGCACACGGGGTAACGCACACGGGGTAGCGCACACGGGGTAACGCACAGGGGTAGCGCACGGGTAACACACACGGGGTAGCGCACGGGGTAACACACACAGGGTAACACACACAGGGTAAGGCACACGGGGTAACGCACACGGAGTAACGCACACGGGGTAACGCACACGGGGTAACGCACACGGGGTAACGCACACGGGGTAGCGCACGGGGTAACACACACGGGGTAACGCACACGGGGTAACGCACACGGGGTAACGCATACGGGGTAACACACAGAGTAACGCACACGGGGTAACACACACGGAGTAATGCACACGGGGTAGCGCACACGGGGTAGCGCACACAGGGTAATGCACACGGGTAACGCACACGGGGTAAGCACACGGGGCACAGGGTAGCGCACGGGGTAACACACACGGGGTAGCGCACGGGGTAACACACACAGGGTAACACACAGGTAAGGCACACGGGTAACGCACACGGAGTAACGCACACGGGGTAACGCACACGGGGTAGCGCACACGGGGTAATGCACACGGGGTAACGCACACGGGGTAACACACACGGGGTAGCGCACGGGGTAACACACACGGGGTAGCGCACGGGGTAACACACACAGGGTAACACACACAGGGTAACGCACACGGGGTAACGCACACGGGGTAACGCACACGGGGTAACGCACACGGGGTAGCGCACACAGGGTAATGCACACGGGGTAACGCACACGGGGTAACGCACACGGGGTAGCGCACGGGGTAACACACACGGGGTAGCGCACGGGGTAACACACACAGGGTAACACACACAGGGTAAGGCACACGGGGTAACGCACACGGAGTAACGCACACGGAGTAACGCACACGGGGTAACGCACACGGGGTAGCGCACACAGGGTAATGCACACGGGGTAACGCACACGGGGTAACACACACGGGATGAACCACTTTGATTAAATGCAAAGAAAAGTGAGTTCAGTGAAAGAAAGAAAGAAAATATATTAAATAGAATTTAGATCAAACAGAGTGAAGAAAAACTTGAAAAGTTTGAGGGGAAGGAAAGAGGGATATACAAGAAGGAAGAAGTGAGTGAGAGAGAGAGAGAGGGGGGAGAGAGGGAGAGAGAGAGAGAGGGAGGGAGAGAGGGAGAGAGAGAGAGAGACGAAGAGAGAGAGAGAGGGGTTCTCTGACCTGCACAAAGATCAGCACGAGGGCTAGACATAGATCATAGATCTGTGTGTGTGTGCGTGTGTGTGTGCGTGTGCGTGTGTGCGTGCGTGTGTGTGAGTGCACGTGTGTGCGTTTGAGTCAGATGGAGAAGCAGTGAGAGAGTATGAACATGAGAAAGAAGCAGAGCAAGCAAGAGACCGTGTACACATGAGCTAGAGAGAGAGGAGAGAGAGAGAGAGAGCGAGAGAGAGAGTAATCCTTTTTTCCATCATTACCTCTGCTCTGGCCTGGTGATGGCTTCTCTTCAGAGCACACTCTTCTGGCTGTTTAATTAGTCTCTGAGCAACTCTCTCTCTCTCTCTCTCTCTCTCGTTCACTCCCCTTCTCCATCGCTCCCTCGTTATGTAGCAGGTGCTAGACTGTGTCACTACAGCAGGTCGGAGGTCCAGGGCTTCTCTGTAGCTCCAGACGCACTCTGAGAGCTTAACACTTCGAACTCCACCTTCTCCTGCTGTGACACGCTTGTAGGTCTACACACACTTGGGCTGATCGGAAGACACCTAGTCAGTCACGCACCCTTTTAAATCTAAAACATATCCGCTGAATGGGGGGCAGTTTGAATAATTCAATTTCTCTGTGGTTGATTTATTTTATTTATTCATGTTGCCAGCAAACTGTTGTGCAATATCACAGGCGCTCTGGTGATGTCCACACACGTTTACAAAGGCCGGGATACCACGACACACACACACCACCAGAACAGGGCTGCACAAGGTGTTCAGCAGTTCAGCACACACACACACACACACTTTCTCACTCAGTAGGAATCTACTCATCAGAAACTATCCTCTCTCTCTCTCTCTCTTTCTCTATCTCCCCCTCTATCTATCTATTTTAGACCTCATAAAGATATTAGTCCAGTCAAATCTAGTAGGAAGTCACTGGTTTGTTTGCAAAGGAAAGCGACAGATTTCTTCCACTCCAGTTCATTTAGGAAAATCCCAAAATGCCTAACGTCATATAATCTTAGTTCAAGAACTGGCTGTGCTTCCAATTCAGGGAAACACTTCCTCAGTTACTAAAAAAACCTGACTGAATATTTCAGAGTCATCACTTCAGATTGTAAAAAAAAAAAAAAGGCCAGAAACCCGGTGCCCAACTTTCATATATAACTCAGTCAACTGAAAGCAAAAAATAATGACAAAGCGCAAGCACGAGAAGCGAGAATCCGGCGAGAATCCGATCAGCCCCTCGCATCGTTAACACCACAAATCTGGCGTTTAACATCACGGTGAGCGCTCTCCGGTAAAAGTCAGCTCCGTTAAACCTAACGACACCGTGCGACGTGCCGAGACGAACCATCTCCCCTTACGTTTGAGATGTCGATGTCTTTTTTTTTTTCGCTACCACCAACCGCTCGGTGGAAGAATCAAGAATCATGGCCTAAGTCAGAAACCTACAGAGTACTGTAGCATTTCCATTATTTCATCAGCAAGCACGAATCTAACCGCACACCCACTCGGTCCAAGCATGACTGCCCGAAAGAAACTGTCTGCCCGCCGCTGGTTTAGTTAGCCACATCCGCACGTCTTTTTATAGGCTACAACCCTCCTCCGGGCTGAGTCTCAAGTTGATACACAACACTCACTCCAAAACAAACAAACAAACAAACAAACAAACAAACCCCACAGTCCGTCCCCGCGGAGTCTTTGACGCAATACGACACTGACCAAACGCTGGAATTATAGCAGACACTGCGACAACCGCAGGTACGGCCCGTATTTCGTCTCTGGCCGCGTTCCGCTTTAGTTCTTTGCTAATGCATTCGCCATGGGCCCGAATATTAGTTTGGACGTGCGTAACGCGGCGTTACCACGCACAAGAAGTCAAAGTTTGATAAGAGATGCAGAAATCCTGCGATCCACGTCGATGCAAATGTGAGTCTCCGTTCTCGACTTCTTTTCTGTTCGCCAGTGGGTTTTGGGGTTTGTTTGGGTTTTTTGGTCAGTGCCTCGGACGTGAAGGGAAGGTGAACCGAACGCAATGGGAAACGCGGTGAGCGGGAGGCCGCGCGCATCCGGTAATCGGTGCGACGTTGCGGTTCCCGTCTAAACGGAGAGAACGCGGCTCGGTGCGCCAGACTGTCGAGGACAGAAAGACTGAGACATCAGCACGACAGACAGACTGAGACATCAGCACGCCCTGTGGTGCCATTACCGTACCGCGGAGGTGCGTTGAACGATAAAAGTTTGAAAAATAACTTTCCCGCTGTTCCTTCTAACGAAATGGATGGCAATGATTAAAACGAGTTTTATTATTTATTTGGTTGAGGGAGGGGGGGGGGGTGTGTTTTGTTTTGTTTTGTTTGTTTGCTGTGTGTGAAAAGCACACACCGTGAACTCCGGACAGCTCTCGCGCTTCCGGTCCTGTTGGAAGTCCTGTCGGTTTAAAATGACCTTTGTGTCGCTTCCTGATTGATTTACTACAAATTACGCGGAGAAAAAAACCACACTGACAACTCGAGTTTTTATATTAGTTTTAGAGGGGAAAAAATATGCTAAGCAATTTTGAGCTTGAATTTTAAATCCGTAACACCTTTACAGTAGACTCGCGCTCCGAGTCTCTCTCTCCTCTCTTCTCTCTCTCTCTCTCTCTCTCTCTCTCTTCTCTCTCTCTTCCCTCCCTCTTCTCTCTCTCTTCTCTCTCTCTCTCTCTCTCTCTCCGGTTGATGTGCTGTTGGTGGTTTTATTTCAGAGCGCTTTGGCTGTGTTTGGGACGCCACGGTGAGAGAGTTCCGCCTGAGGGATGAATGCCCTTAAGGTGCGGAACACGCGCAGCGCCCGCGCCGCGGCGGAACGCTTACGCGCGTTAAACACCGCGCGCGCGCGTGCGCGCCCGTCCCCGACCCGAGCCGACCCCCCCCCCCCCCCCCCCCCCCCCCCCGTTAAACGGATGTTTTGATGCTGACCTCCGTCGCGTTTCATCCAGGCACGCGTGTGCAGCTGACGGCTATAATAACGTGTCCTCTGCTCCATGTGAATCGGATAAACTTATGTAACGGAAAACCGACTGCGTGAATGTAATTGCATAAATGTAAAATAAATACAATTAAATTAAAAATCACATAGAAACTTTTTTTCCCCCTTCTTTTATATAAATGGTACAATAAATTACAGCAGCAAGAAAGTTTCATGAAAAAAAACCCTGAATGAACAACGCATTAGCATTCAGACTCGTACTGTTGGAGCTGGTACCGCCTGTCTGTTTTACCGCGAGCACTGAAATTAATTTTGCATCTACTTTCATATCTTTAAACAGAGAGTACATTGTTTCACAATGTTGCACCCTAAACAATGTTACACTTTCCTTGATTCTAATTAACATCCGGGGCATTCATGACGATGCCCCGCCCTCGGCCCCGCCCATCCTCGTTGCCCCGCCCCCTGCCTCTCTGCATGGATTCTGAAGGATTGACCCCGTATGCTGGGCCTGTACCAAACCCCCCTCTAGACATTTGAGCCAACTTCTTCCGATCTCTAGGTCTGGGTGCTCCGGCGTGGACCGGAGGGGAGGCTTTGAGGTGGTAACATCACACGGTCCGACGTCCTCCCGGCCTCACGGCGTGGTCAACAGCGGCCGCACAGGGGAACGCGGAGCTTCTTCCGTCTCGCGGTTACGGCGTCGACGGGTACGTTCACAGACGTATACTCCTCCTCCTCCCCATCCATGCGTCCTCGGTGACTTCATGTCAGGAGTCTCATGGACAGACTCACAGACACATTCTTAAAGGTGAGATCTACTTAAGCACTGTCATTGCACACAGACAGGTGCCAATCAGGCAGCTGGCTCACTGCTCTGACGTTAGCCACCGTCTTTTTTTAGTTTATCGTACCCTGACGCCTCATTTTACTCAAGGAAAATCTCATTTTTGAGCGGCAGGGTTTGAATAATATATTACACATAAAATTAATCTGATTTTTTGTTGGGTTTTTTTTTGCAAACCATCTGTGACAGAGAATTTTGGAAGAACAATACCTGGGGGTCAGATGGGGTTTTTGTGAAGCTGATGATATTTTTTGTCAAACACTGGAAATGGGAAGAAAAAATATGTTAAATCCAATGTAGTAGTACTCAGTTTACAACAAAAGGGACCGTAACATTTTTCAATAAAGGTACATTAACAAACAGTACTTAAGACATACTGAGCATTACAGTTTGGTATGTACACAGTAATCAACAACTATTATAGAAATAATAAACAATGTAATATTTTAGTATTATTTTAATAATTAACAATGTAATATTTTAGTATTATATTAATAATAAGAATGTATTATTTTATGTAATTTATTAACGTACCCTTGAAATATGTTAAGCACCTATATATAGCTAATTAAAATACCACATACAAACTCTCTCTATATACAGTACTGAACATAAGTGTGTGTGTGTGTGTGTGTGTGTGTGTGTGTGTGTGTGTATCTTAAACATATGTGTAGCATAGTTGCTATACCTTTATTTCAGTGAAAACCAGTCTAACTCTACTCCTTACTGTGGTGTTTCCCAGTTTATTTCATACAATGATTGAGGCATTAGGAATGTGTGTGTGTGTGTGTGTGTGTGTGTGTGTGTGTGTGTGTGTGTGTGTAACAGCATAGGTCGCTGGAGGTGTTCTCTCCAGGCCAGAACTCAAAGCACTCAGATCTAGATTAGGGATGATCTCACATCAACATCAACATCATACTACAGGCCACAAACTAACCTGCCCTCCAGTGTGTGTGTGATGCTGCGCTATGGCCTTTGGCATCCTCAATTATGCCGACAAACAGATCGAGGCACAAACAGCAGCAGAGTCAGGGAAATAACAGAGGCACGAGATCGGAGAAAAGAGAATAGTACAGGATAGGAGAGATGGATGGACGGACGGACGGATGAGAGGACGTGACGAAAGAAGTGAGGGGTGAAAAGCAACGGAAGAATGAATGCTGGAACAGAGATGCCTCGCGTGAAAAAAAAACCACACACACACACAAAAAAAAAAACCCAAAACAAAACGATGGAGGAAGAGGAGCGACGGGGGGGGGGAACTACCCAGGACTTGAGCAGGGGACGGAGAGAAAGACGAGGAAGAGAGAAGGAGACCAAGAGATAGAAAACACAACAGGAGGCAGGAGACGAGAGCAGTAGCCAGCAAACAGCGCGCGCTCGCGCTCGCGCTCGCAGGCACGCGCGCGCGCAGCGCATTAATGCGAGCGAGAGAGGGACTTCGGTACGGCAGCGGCAGCCGGCTGTCAATCACTCATCCATCCACCTGACTAATTGGCTTCTTACCCTCTCTGTGCCTGGTTCGAGTGCTAACCGCTCGCCCCTGGCAAAAAATGCAGATGAGTGCGGGAGAAGCCGTCTGGCGGAGGGAGGGAGCGAGGGAGCAGGAGGAGAGGAGAGGAGAGGAGGAAAACTGCAGCTTTAGTTAATTATCTGTCTGAGTCAGTCTGTCCGACAGCGGCCCACACAGCGCACTTATGCTAAACAGCAAAGCATCCTGGGAATTGGAGTGACAGCTCATTTTCCTGCTGCAATTTTATATGAAAGGTGTGCAGGAGGCGTGTGCCCCGCCTCTCTCCCTCTCTCCCTCTCTCCCTCTCTCCCTCTCTCTCTCAATCCCCCCCTCGCTTCTCTCCTCTCTCCCTTTCTTTCATTCTCCACCTGTCTTTCCCTAACACAAATCCTCTCTCTCTAGCTCTGGCTCTCCGGGAGAGGGCTCGTGGGATCTCGGTGTGGTAGCTGTCACTGACACGCTGCGCGCTCTCCCTCTCTCCGCGCTCTGACAGCGGCTTGTTGACAAACGCCGGCAGTCATCTCGGCACCCGGGGAAATCTCTGCCACCATTTTGTCAGCAGAATGACAGAAGCTGTTAATGTCTCAAATTCTCCGCGTGACAGAAAGCCGTCTTGTTGACAGTGTTTGACACTCCGCTCTCAATTCATGTCCGCCATTTTAATTCATTATATTGCCCCGCCAACCCCACACAGCCCCCTAATCACACGCTCTCTCCATCCCTCTAACCATGTCTCTCTCACGCGCAGGCGCAAGCATGCACGCATACACACACACACACACACACACACACACAGATCGCTTGATTTGTCTGTGTGTAGCATTGGAGCCGGTAATGATTTTTGCAGTTTAATGAGAATTGTGTCTGTGTCCCGTTAAAAATGAAATAATCCCTAGATTCATTAGAAATTCACACACGTCTTTTCCACCAGGATGGATCGATATGATTTACAAATTAGACACAAGCAACCACAACAACAAATAAAACCCTCCCTGAAAAGACAGTATTCTCGAGTGCAAAGGAAAAATTAGAGAACAGAATGTTTGAGAGAAGTGTGAGAGAGAGAGAGAGAGAGAGAGAGAGAGAGAGATTTCCCATGGATGTGAAGAGAAAGTTTAAATATTTTTTACACACTGCCACAGCAATACACGAAAACTGTGGCGTTGCAGACCCGCCGCAAATGAAAGGAACGCGCAGCGGGCCCCGGTACTGCGACACGAAGCGCTGCGATGACCGCTTGACCCCCCCGTCCGCTTTCTCCCACAGACAACGCTGTCCCGTACCGAGCTGAAGCCTCGCCAACGCACAGCACCCACTCTGACACAAGTTTGTTGAGGGTCCTTCTAAACACTGTTGTCCAACGTCAGCAAAAAAAAAACTATTTAAAAAAAAAAAACCCCAGCGGACACACTGCAGACGCGCAGCGTGGCGAGGATTGTAAAGTGGGTGTACATGCACCTGAGCATGTAAACACACACACGACCCGTAAACCTTCTCCTTGCTTTAGTACTAGGATAAACGAAATTGCAGATTAATTCTCCAGTTTGTAATTCTAACCTCACGACGCCCCAGCAGAGGGGCCTGACTTGCCACCGGGTGCGCACCGGGCCGCGACATGGCCGTTAAAAGACGGTTCATCGTGACACGGGAAGCATCACACCGACACACACGCACGTTTTTGTTTTTTTTGTTGTTTTTTTTTTTTTTAATTCCCGACCCTGTTGTGTCGGCATCCACTTAAATTCAGACGAACGTTTCAGTTCTTGATTCTTCGCAGTTGCTTTACGGATGAGCGCACAAAGCTTTCCACCCCGTGCTCATAACCACGGCGGCGCGAAACGAGACGTCGGATTGATTGCGGTGGTTGTTTTTGCGATGTGGCTCTGCGTATTTCTGCGGATTATGGTCAGTGCACCACAATAACAAACCACCGCTCCCAGCCCACACGTCTCCGCTTCTTTATTGCAGGTCCCTCCCGAGGAGGCTCATTTATAGAACAAAAACACGGCGAGACACAAATTCCATATTATATATATAAAAACCGCCCCACAGGAGCCCACTAGTTAAACGGGTAAACTTCCAACAAACTTTGTTTATTTGAATTACGGCGCAATTAATAAAATTGGAGCATCTGGGGATCGACGCGACGCTCCAATCAGCCCGTTTAAATCATTTTTAATTATCGTTCTCATCAGGGCCACCGTTAATAATAATAATAATAATAATTATTATTATTATTATTATTATTATTATTATAAAACCGAAGAGGCCTCGCAGCAACCGGTAGCGGGTGAGTAAACTCGGGAAAGCGGGGGACGAGCGCGCGGCAGAGTCAAACGCGCTCCGCCTTTCATGCGCGAAATTCTGCAGGTGCAGAGACAGGAACTGCCGCTCGTGCGAGCGCGTGCAGAAAGGACGAGATTAAAGAGGCGCTCGCTCGCTCTCTCTCTCTCTCTCTCTCTCTCCTCCCTCCTTTTTCTGACGGGGTTAGGAGCGAGGCAGATTTGTACCGACAGCACCGGGTGCATTCTCCAGTCAAACGCCATAAAAAGGCGCGCGACTGATCAAAGCTCGTGCCGCTGCGGAGAAAAGCGGGCTCGTTCCCCCCGTCTCGCGGGTTGAGGCTTTTTGAAGGTTGGTTAAAACAAAAAAAAAAAAAAAAATCCTTTTCCCGACACGCAACCGCTATTTACATTTTACTCCGTTTTGCATTCGGATAAAAACACAGTCTCCCCCCCCCCCCTCCCCACACGCACACACTCAGTCTGCTCCTGTTCCAAATATCTTAACCTCCCCAAAAACTTTTGCACGAATACGCAAATACAGAAGTAGGCTAGAAGCGTGGAAAAAAAACCTCGGAATTAATTTGTTTTTAAAAAAATTATATTTTAATGAATCCGACACTTTAGGGGATTTAGGATATTGGCGAACGAACAATCCCAAGGAAAAACAACAACAAAAAAAACAAACCATTTAGTCAGTGGATGTTGGAACAGGCGAGAACCGTTTGCGCGAGTGTTAACGCGCGCGCGAAAAGTCGACGAAATCCCCCGCGACCGCTCGCGCGGGAACCGGGCTGCGGCGCGCACGAGTCCACGGGAGACGCGTGCGCATCTCCTTCGGAGGGGTTGCAAAGACGATATTTACGAGCCAAGGGACGCGGGTGGGATTAAGCGCGTGGATCCGCCCCGCGGTTCCTCTGGGTGCACAAGAACACAATTTATTCACTCATGCAAACATCACGTCTCGCCGCTCCCCGCAGACGCACGCGCCGCCGGGCGGGCCGGGCGCGCGGAACGCGCGTGACGTAACGCGGAGCCAACGTCGCGCAATTATTCGGCTTTGTACCGCCCGCGCCACGCCGCGAGCGCCGTGCCTTACGTTTCCAGTCCCTGAATGCAACAGTAAGTTAACAAAGCAAAAAAAAAAAAAAAAAAACAAGTGTTGGCAGGTAGAGATTATATGCGGTTGGTGAGCAGGAAGTGAGAGTATTTTTGCTTTACAATTAGTTAATTTTCCACAATAAAATGACCACATGGGTCATTTTAAATACTATGCTTCTTTTTTTCTTCTCCCTCAACATTCCACTAAGTGATGATATCAGTTGATCGGTTTACGCTAAATCAGCTCGGACACTGAAAGCAAATTCTTTTAAATTAATTTTATTTGGACAAAATTATTACAAGAGAACGAACATGGCTTAACAGAAGCATCCTTGGTTGTGGCGCTCCGCCCCCCACACACACGGCCAGGTGAAGTGCATGTCCTCGGTTCTTAGTAATCTCACGCCTATTCTTCAAGAACTGAACACAAGCGGACCTGAGACGGCAGGACTTATGTACATCATCCAGAAAGGACCAGAAGTAAAATTATTAGTTTGCAGTCTGTGAGCTTACGACACCTACAGAAAAACTAGAACTAACACAAGGCGTTTTGTTTTTTTTTAACTCATGATCGGTGTAGTAGAGTTTGGCATCGCGGTATTATTGAGACGCGATAAGAGTAACTAATGTGTTATAATTATTGTGGACCATCATCAAACTCTGCTGACAGAGACATGACTGTGTAATAATTTGCCTCAACAACTTTTGCTTTTCCACACTTTTAGGTAATATTCAGAAGTGATTTTTTTTTCTCAAGGCATTGCGATGTTTGTTATTTACACAGTCATGCATTTTGTGTGTGTGTGTGTGTGTGTGTGTTACAGAGGCTCTGCCACCTTTTACTCAAATGCCCTACTGGGGATAAGCCTCGATCACCATTGCATGGCCCTGGGACAGAAGCAGAAGAGAAGTGTGTGAATGAGCCACAGAACACACATTCAACAAGCAAATCAGTACAGAAATAAATCATTTAATGATAACAGCACAGTTTTTTAACGTGAATGTGTTTGGATTGGCATATATGTATGTATGTGTGCGTGCGTGCGCGTGAGAGAGAGAGAGAGAGTGAGTGTGTGTGTGTGTGTGTGTGTGTGTGCGAGAGAGAGTGTGTGAGTGTGTGTGTGTGTCTCACCTGCCCGCCTGCAGCGCATGCTGCTACTAGGCCATACTGCCCCCCCTCCTTCTTTAGCCGGTGTGCTACCGTGGTAACCAGACGGCATCCGGTTGCTCCAAAAGGATGTCCGAGAGACAGCGAGCCACCCCACAGGTTAAACTTGTCCAACGGCGGAGAGCCAACCTGAGGCAAGGATGAGAAGACATTCTTCACACCCACCCACAAACACCCCCCCCAACACACACACACCCACCCACCCACCCACACACACACCTTAGAAGTCCTGCCCATGTAAGTCTTGGCAAACCAGTCAGAGTCCATGGCCTTCAGATTAGACAAGATCTGGCCCTGAAAGACAACAGACATTACACTGTAAAAGTATGTATGCATGTATATCACATGAATTAAAGCTGCACTGTGCAAGTTCAGGGGAACTGGCGACCTCTCTGGTGGAAATATGCAATTGCATAAAGTGAATTATCTGCTGCAGTGATCGTATCCTCATCAGTGTAACATTGTAGACCATTCAAATGCAGATTTCTTTCTGCCTGAACATGTTGCTTTGACACCGTCCGCTGCAACTATCCGTGCTTCTGCCAAAAATTCAGCCAGACGCAACCCCACGAATCATCTATTGGGATAATTCAGCAACTTATCCATCATCAAGTGTGCATTCTCCCGATATTTGAGCTCAGGCTCAAGACATAAACTTCACAAAGGGAAGAAAACGTAGCCACTTCTAGCGAAAGAAACGCAATTTGCTTGCGTCGTCGTTCACACGATGACATCACTGCTTACATCATGGTGGACAGACCAGAGCACTGCTAGTGACCGCAGGGCAATGGCTAGCCTGGTTGGTCAAACATCAAAACAGGAAGGACTCGCCAGCAAACACAAAATTAGCCAGCTGATGTTAGCCACACAACTAAAACAACATTCCAATTACAAGGGTGACATTCAAATTCCGCAACCATAATCCGGCTGACCCTTTTTGGCAAAGTGCCAACACACTGCTCAGCAGTTTAAGCACCTCTCCTGCGCTCCTTCAGGTCACGAAGCTGTCAGCAACTCTGAAAAAGCCGGGCTGACGTTTATTCTGGTCTCAGCTCCCTTTTAGCCTGCTGCTTCTCTCCATGACTCTTTGCTTTGACCACAGGCGAAGCCACAGAGGACAACTGGTCTTATTATTCCAGTGTCTCCATATTCGGTGAGATCACTCTGTCTGTCCATTCACTGACTTTGACCACGCCCCCCCCACCCAACGTTACTCGGATGACCAGGCCCCCCCCCCCCACTAACATTAATGAACCTTCTTTTTGAGCCTGTGCAGTTGACGTTAATACATAGTCATACATGTTCCTCCCATAAGGACGACACTATCGTAGCAGATAGGTTTCCTCTTGACTTAATCCAACATTTTTAGTAAACAAATCTTACATCATGCAGCTTTAAATGTAAACTTCACTCACTCACACACACACACACACACAGCCAGAAAGCTAAAGTTAAAGCCAAAACTGCCCTGCAGATGGACCACATGGTTCCCTCCCATCTGGACTGAAAAACGCAACTTCTTTATGATCTAGAAATCACATGTTTCTGTGTGTGTGTGTGTGTGTGTGCGCGATAAAGGTGAGAGAAGAGACACACTCACGGCAAAAGCCTCGTGGAACTCGAACACGTCGATGTCGGCCAACTTCAGGCCGCTCCTCTCCAGCACCTTCGGGGTGGCATAGCTCGGCCTGGAACACACACACACACACACACACCGTTAACTTAAAACTCATTTTAAAAAGTATACACTCAGTTTAACTGGACACTTCAAGGAAAACAAGCAGCAAAGGCGTACCGTGGAGGTCGGAGACACGACGGACAGCATGACCGCTGTGCGTAACGCACCTGCTGACTGAGAAATCCCGTTTTAAAACACCCCACAGAAAAAAAAAACGCCCAGCGCACTCACGCTGGACTTTATCGGACGAAAAAAAACCCAAAAAGTCTGTTACTACAAAGCAAAAAAAACAAAAACATGAATGAGTAAAAATCCCCCCAAAACACAAAATAAATGTTCGTGAAAAGATTCCTCCCCCTCGTGGGAAAGTCTGAAGTAAACTCCGGCGGCGTAAGGCGCAAAGACCGCGAATAAATCAAACCCGCCCAAGCAGGTGGAAGCACCGGCAGCACACGTGTAGCGTGCGCCGATCTCGACACGCTCGGCGTGCGGAAACAAACAAACAAACAAACAAACAAACAAACAAACAAACAAACAAACAAACACAAGGAACGAGAGAAGAAAGGAGTGGAAGCAAGAGACTGTCGCTCACCCAAGCAGGAGTTGGTCTTTAGGGTCTTGGGACACGTACACGAAATCTCTGCAATCAAAACACACGAAACTTTACGAGTCGCGTGCATCACCGCAGCGCAGGGTGGGGCGCAGCGGTGGCGTGGAAACCTGTGACTTGAGCGTGCGCGCGCGTGTGGTTTTGTGTGGCGTTGCGCTGGGTTGCCAGGCGCCGGCTACCTGAGATAAGCTTTAGGTTTGTAACCCAGGGCAAGCGCCTTCTCTTCGGACATTATCAGCACGGCAGAGGCTCCGTCAGTCTGGTATACACCAACACACACACACACACACACACACACACACACACACACACACACACACACACACACACGGGCACGCGGTTAAAGTTCATCCAGCACGCTCATTGGTCAGTAAATGAGCAGGCATCTGATTGGTCGCTGACCAGGTAGGAGGAGTTGGCAGCGGTGACCGTTCCGTGCGGTTTGACGAAGGCCGGCTTCAGCTTGGCCATCTGCTCCATGGAACTTGGCCGGATCCCGTTGTCCTTGGATACGATGTCCTTTCCTGCGACGGTGAAAAGAAATAAACAAAAAAAAAAAAATCATACACAGGAACAGTGACGAGTCAAAACGAACCGCACTCGCCGTCCGATGGACGCGCGCCAACAAACGGGCCGCGTTTTCCCCGTCGCGATGCTTTGCGTTCTTCGATCGCGGGACTCACCTGGCACTTTGAAGCCGACGACATCACTGAGCAGGCCCTCGTCCTGCGCTCGTTTGGCGAGGGAGTGGGAGCGTAGCGCATACTCGTCCTGCTCGCGGCGGGACACGCCGAACGCCGCCGCCAGACGGTCAGCGGAGTGGCCCATCGTCTCCTCCGTGGAGAACTCGGCCACAGCGGGGAGCTAGGGGGAGAGAGTGAGAGTGAGAGTGAGAGAGAGACAGAGACAGAGAGAGAGAGAGACAGAGACAGAGAGAGAGAGAGAGAGAGAGAGAGAGAGAGAGAGACAGAGAGAGAGAGAGACAGAGACAGAGAGACAGAGAGAGAGAGAGACAGAGACAGACACACACACACACACACCCCAACACTAACCCTAGGAGGCTAACCCCAACACTCTATAGACACCCCAGGTCTGCTCTATTTCCAGTTATGATTTTTTCAGAGCAGAATGAGAAAATATTTTCTTATTTCTTATATCTGAAAAGCGCCAATAAGCAAGCCATCGTCATTGTAAACGACACCCACCAAACTTCTTTTGGCGGTATTAGCAAGTTGAAAGTAGAAGTGCTCCAAGGTAATGCACGAGGCGCGTTATAGGTACCCTGTTACCTCGGGGGCAAGGTGCGCGGGCCGGATGGACCCCAGCAGGGCTAGTCTGGCCCCCAGCGTCTTCGCCTTGTTCAGCGACAGCATCGTCTTCCTCATTTTACGGCTGTGGCGAATCGGGACGTCCGACATGAACTCGACGCCGCCCGCCACGACCGCGTCGCACTGGCCGGCTGCGATCATGCCCACGGCTACGGACGGAAGCGGCACAGTGAGAGCGTGGCAAGGTGTGTGTGTGTGTGTGTGTGTGTGTGTGTGTGTGTGTGAGACAAAAGTGCTCTCTAAAAAACTCCGGTCTCGCCTCCGGACAAGAAGTTGATCCAAACGAGAGCAATGCAGCCAACCAACATGTTTTCAAAACTCTTACCATCTGATTCTTTGTCAATTACTGCATTTCCAAATGAATGTTTTATTGTACCAAATACTGAACTCTTGAAACTGAGGAAACTGATTGTATTGTCTTTATTTCATTTTACAGACACAAGTCAGCTTTTTAAAACATGTAAAAGGTTCCAAACTTGCACAAAAACATTTATTGTACTAATTATTATTATTGCGTGGTGTGTGTTTATGCACACGTGTTTGCGCGTGTGGTGTGTTTTCATTACCTGTGGTCATAGCTTGATTGGAAGAGATGCAGGCCATGGTAACCGTGTGAGCCGGAATCCTGTCCGAGAATCCTGCCCCGAGCGCTGCCTACACACCGAGACATCCGCAACCTCAAAACCTCCTCCAGCTTAGGGGGAGCGCGTTCTAGTAGTCAACGTCCCCGCACTTAGGGGGAGCGCGTCCAGAGCAGCGGATACCTGCACTTATGCAGAGAGCAGGTGCAGGGAACTGACCTCTCTAGCCACATTGCTGGTCTTCACTTCCTGAATGACGGTCCCGTAGATGATGTAATCTACAGCGTCTTTGGGAATGCCAGTTCTGTTCAGCAGACCTCTGAAGCAACACCACCGCACACACACATCTGAACTATCCGTTTTCATTTTGAACCTTTTAAATAAATAGTTTTTATCCTCTGATTTAAACACAAAACTCTGTATGACATTGCAAATGGCCCACTGGCATCAATAACCACATTATTAATTTTTAAAAAATATTTATTTCATTTACAAACCAAGCTGAAGCGCTTTTAAATTGATTTAACACAGTAATCTTGTTATTTTGGCCCACAGCAGAGTGGAATATTTGCACATGAAAAATGAAAGATCTAAAATAAAAGTTTGCTTAATCCTCCAGTAGCCCTAACCCCCCCCCCCCGAGAGAATGTGGAGGAGATGGAGACACACTTACTGCAGGGCAGTTCTAGCAAGGTCATGGGGCATCAGATCAGCATATCTAATAAACAAAACAAACACGTTAACTCAGCCACGGAAACCCACCAAACACTCCAAGCGTCAGATCAGCTCAAATTAAATTCAGCTCGCCGACGAACTCTGGCTGATCAATTTTAAGCAGAATTTTCAAGAAACATATTTTCTTGTGATGTGAATTTGTCTCCGAAACTGACAGGCTGCCCCAGGCAAAGTGGACTAAACACGGTCGTAATGAATGCCGGCGTTAGCTGATTTAGGACTTAAGAAATTTCAGTAGCTTAATGGTCACAGTGCTTACAACTGGATGGACACGCGCACACACAGACACACACACACACTTACGTGGTGCCAGACTGCAGGAACGGTGTACGGACCCCATCAACCAAAACGATGTTTTTAACTCCGGTCTTGGACAGGGTCTTCTTGCTTTTTGCTGTTTAGAAACGCAAATCGTGTAAACACACAGGCCACGCCCACTCAGCTCTGACCCGTACAGACACCTAAGACACCTGTATTTTCACATTCTTAAAGGGCTCTTAAACCGGTTCTGAAAAACGGGTGAAAAGTGTGCCCATTGAATACCACTCTGTGTGTGTATATATATGTTTGTTTGTGTGTATGTGTGTGTGTGTTTCACCTTGAGCCTGCAGAGGAACAGCTGTGCTGAGAGAACGCGCAGCTGTGTAGAGAGCGAGAGAGAGAGAAAAAGTGTTTTTATATTCCGCTACACTTCCTGGCTACATTTCCCATTTCACAATAGGCAAACACATCTAGAAATAGATTATAGAGACCCAGAAGCGGATTAGACCGATCTAGAATCCGAGTGTGCCCGTCCAGTAGCAGATTATAACGATCCAGATTTTTACCTACATACAACACATAGGTGACCTTATGACCATCCTACTCACAGACTTAATGAAAGTTTAAAAAAAAAGAAGAAATACATTTTAAAAAAAGTGTCATTAGTGCAGCCCATGAACGTCCCATCTGTTTCTTCATCTCTGGTCAGCTGCTGACCACAGGGGCCATAGATTAGATATTGTTTAGTTCAGAGCTGTCTGCCACTCAACAATATCCACCCAACAGCTGGAGAAAGGGAGCCACAACAGCTGAACTTTGAACTCTGCGCATGTGTTTCCCCCCCAAAAGGGTTTCCCCAACTTTCCGGAGCCCAAGAGTCGATCGACTTCCATCTCAACCAAATCCAAGCGATCGGCGCGGTTGGGTGGTCCTTAGGGGGAAAAAAAAGTGCTTCAATCTTTACTCCCACACGCCGGAAAAGTGAACGACTTACCGAACTGAACGGCCCTGGGCGACTTCAGCGAGCAATTTCTCACCGAGTTCATTAACATGGATGCCATCCTTTTATTTTTTTTTGGTGGGGGAAAAACAAACAAGGACAATATTACATTAGACAACAGTACAACAGACAGTAAAACGCACAGGATCGGTTTGACGAATATTAACGGAACGAGGAATTTCTCTTCTAAAAATAACAAAAAGAGAGAGAAATCCACTACAGTCACGAGCCCCGTCTAATTATAACGGAGGAGCGTGACGGGACGGCTCCGCCACGCGCGTCGTACCCGCGACCTTTCACCTACTTCTTCTACCGTCCCCTCCCCCTCGCGAGACGAGCAGGACAACGCGGTCTAAACCGCGCGACGTCCCCATAATCCTGCACCGTTAACTACTCCTGCGATTACGTCGATTCAAAAATAATAAATAGTTGGCGAATAAAAGCCCAATTTCGCGGATGCAATCGAAAAGAGGAGGAAAAAAAAAACAAAACGCAGCGACGTTACGTCCAGATTTGTCAGGCGCAGCCCGCGCTGGTGCAACCCCGCGTGCTGCGCCCGTGCAAACCTGCGGGAACTACTGCGACTGCAAAAGCTTTTACGCCACCTGCGCAGGTCGGGTCGAGGCTCGCGGACGTTGCACTCTTTTGTGTCTGAAGTTGAACGACTACACGCACCAAAAAAAATTAAAAATGCAAAACTCAAAAGACCCTAAAGGAGCTTAGTAGCCCCGATTTTCGCCTGGATAAAATAGCTCATCGATGCAGCTCGAAGTGGTTAAAAAAAAACAAAAAAACAAAAACTTCAATAAACGCATGCGCTTAAAAGATCAGGAAAAAAAATAGCTTGCACGGTTCTGGCAGCGTTTTTTATTTTACGATAAGAGACAATCGCGCTGACCTACGGCGCTGCGGAAGCCCGACCCGACCCGTCCTAATACGGGGGGTGGGGGCCTTGCGCCGAGCGGTCTCACCTGCGCCTTTAGCTCGAGCTGGACGCGTTCATCATGGCAGGCGCGAGGGTTGTCGGTGCATTGTGCCGAATTGCAGCGAGCAAGCATGCACCGTTCTCGGGTGAGTGCATACGAGACGCCGCGCACACGCGCCTTACCGGGCGGGACGTATTTGAACGCTTATATACATATTTGAACCATTTTAGCACTTTTGCAACCACGGGGTAGCCCGCTGGAGTAACTGGGACAATGCATGACCTTTCACCTACATTTGTAGAGTGGGGGGTGTGAACCCAACCAGCAGAACACAGTGATCCCTGGTCGACAAGGGCATTTTTTTAAAAACGTTTGTGTTATTTACTTAATATTCTAAGTGTCTGTTTTGTTTTTTAAGGCCGTGCACAGTTGCTTTTTTTTTAATCTATGGGGGCAAAAAAGAATTCGCAAAGAATGTTATATATTTCGATTATTTTCACATTTTTCCCTTAAAACGACAATAAAATGTTTCGATTCTTTTGCCTTTTTCTGTCGCCTCTTACCTTTCAGGTCGTAGTAAGGAGCTTTACTCGTCTAAACCCGAAGAGGTGAAAGGCTGTTGGGGGGGTTAAATAGAGGCGAATTCTCTGTTTAATTTATAAGAAATGGTTCATAATTTGAAAATGAATGAATTTAGAGCGGTATCGGCTGTGCATTCCTTCCACATTGATCGCGTTTAGATAAAGGATATTGGCTAACGTTAGCCTGCTGTTTTATACTACGCCATCTGCACTTCGCCAAGTCTCGGTTTTGAGTGCTCGTTTACATCGTGTATTACGGTAGCCCGTTTGAGTAAGCGTGAGAAATCGAAAATATAAAAGGAACGTGTCCTACATCTTAATTAAACATGTAAATTCGTTGGAAGTTCAAACCCTTTCAAATATATTTCTTCTCAGTAAAATCCACTATGTAAAGACCACATTCTTAGCTACTCGTGACAAGCTATTTGCTGTGAGAAGGTGGAGAAATTTATAGCCCAATAAAGTATCGGGATGGCGTATAATGTGTCTGGTTCATTAGTACGTCATGTTTTGAAGCTCTAGCTAATAAAAGAAATGGCTGCCAAATCGACTAAATTCTTGAACATTTTCTCATGTACACATTGCATGACGAGTGTTTTAACTAAGAATTTGGAGGAATTGTGTAAAATGTTTCTTCAGTCCACTGTCATTTCTCGAACCCCTAAAAATAAACATTATCGGACCAGGATATTCAGAAAATCCACTTTCTCTGTGCTCTTGATGGGACTTTCATTTTTGCTGTAGGAATTTGGATGGCAAACCTGTGTGAGAGTCTGTTTGGTTCACTATACATCACTTTTTGAATCTATAAATTAATGAAATGAAAGTGTTGGCGAATCACTGCACTACGTTCTTGAAATGCCCTTTATCGTGACTTTCAGTCATTTGTACTGTAGGAACATGGCACAGTGGTTAACCACTGAAATGATGGTTCCTCTCGCAACTGGATCTGGGTTAAACTGGTTAAACAAAGGGATCCGGGGCAGAAAGGCCGTGCGGGGGAACGAGGCCTCTCGCGACACTGGTGCCTTATTGGTTAAGAGATCTCAAAGCAGAACGCGTCAGTCATCCCGGCGGAGGAACCGGTCGGTTACAAAAGTGGGCGTCCGAGAATGGGGCAGAGATACGAAGATCTGTGCGACCCCTGACCCGGACGTGGTCTGTGCATGCAGGCTAACGAAAACGATGTCTCTGCACGGCCAACTAGCAGAACACCTAGACCACCTGCTCCCGTCTGTGCTGGCTAACGGACGGACCACGTCACGGGGCCCAAACGCCATCCGGCTAGGAGACAAGAAACATGGGTTCTCCTATAAGGAGATTCCGAGCTGGATGAACGTGTGCAGATACAAGAAGGTAGCAACTCCAGAGGCTCAAAGTGTCACCTATTGGCAGGCCAACTGAAGTGTTTCCTGGATTGACTGCAAAAAAGGGTACGTCTCGATGCCGCACACCTGGATGAATTGAGGCCCTGAGGGACTTCATGCGGAACTCGGCGCAACACTGGAGGACAACGCTAGAAGCTCTAAGATAATTGCCAAGACAACCATAAAGTGTGATTTTATATGTCAAGGAGATGCAATGACCTCACTGCTGTTTTGCACAGGCCTGAATCTTCTCGATCAGATCACCAAGGAGAGTGTGTGTTGGTACAGATTCAGGGGTAGAGCTGCCGTCAGCCACCTCCTGTACACAGATGATGACGCGCGGAAAGCCAAGACGGAAAGAGTCGTTCTTCACCGCTCGGTGACGCCCCTACTCGGGATCTACGGCAAGAACGTATGAATGTCATTTGGTCTGGGGAAAGTGATCGGGAAGGGGGAACCGAGCTTCCACTAGGCTGTTTAACGGAGCTGGAGGACGCATACGAATACCCGGGGAATCTCCAACCACACGGGAACCAGGAGGCAGAATCCGGGTACCTCGGCAGGGCAAGGCGGGTCCTCGGGTAAGTCGAATGGGGAACAGTGAGATCAAAGCCACAAACACGCGTGTCCTGCCGGTCGTTGGACACCCCAGCAGGTACAACCGGAAGCCGGCGCCATCAAGACCACGAAACCCGTCGCAACGCGTGGGGCTGTCCCCCTAAAAGATGTGTGCCGGCCGGAAGGACCAAACGGTGGATACGGTCACCATGGAAACAGAGAAATGTACCACCAAGCAGACCTAAGAACCCTTCCGATGGATGCAAAAGGCAGAACTGAAGGACAGGACAGAGTTACTAATCTACAGCAAAAACACGAAGTTCATACCATGGGTAGATGAGAGTGTATTTCAAGAATGTAGTTGGAGTGATTTTATAAAATAAATCAAATTAAGATTCAAAATGTGATGTATACTGAAAGTAAAAAACATAAGTGGTCTTAGAAAGTGGTCTTGGTGGTTAGCATGTTTGCCTCATGGCGCTGGGGTCTTGGGTTCGAGTCCCTGTCAGGGAATGACGGTGTGTCTCCACACCCCAGGGTGCGTGTGACTGGACGTAAAAGCTGGGTTTTGGGTTCCTAGAAAGGTGATATAGAAATCTAACATTCATTCAATAGTTTCAGATTTGTAAGAATCTTTTTTTTCCCCTATGTAAGACTTTTCTACATATGTCGGTGCATTAGACTGGAGTCAGACGTTTATTTAAGTTGTAGCACACGTTTCTTTTAGGTTTTCCATATCTGCACGAAGTGTGTGAGAAGCGTCGCAACCGTAATCCTACATGTAGGCGCGCACTGCAACCTTGCGCGCCGACACCCCGACCGAACTTTTGCGCCGTGCAAATGGCGTGACCGCAGTTTTATATACGGGACTGTTTCTTACGTGGAAAGGTAGAGTAATGGAAATGCAACCAGCGATTCTTGGTGATTTTCAGCCCCGTCCGAACGGACTGCGCGCTTCCGCCCCAGTAAAGATTCGGTCGCCTTTGAGCTGCCGAGCCGCGGAAATAATCTCGGGTCATATCAGGTCGTGTGTGTGTGTGTGTGTGTGTGTGTGTGTGTGTGTGTGTGTGTGTGTGTGTGTGTGTGTCTTGGAAGCGCTCAAATCCCGAAGATGAGCCAGACGCTTACGAGCTTGTAGACTCATTTGCAAACTAAAATGGCATTATTGCTCTCAGAGGCGTACAAGATTATCAATCTCCACCCTTTTGGAAGTGAAGGATCACTTCCAATGTCTCATTACAGACGTCCTGTAATAAAATGTCATCGTTCCACCTCCCCATATAAAACTAAGGCACGTAAAATTGGCAAACGTTAGGCAGTACTTTGTCTCGGTTGCCGCATAAATCGGTGAAGTGTCGGATGAAGACAATGACCGTTAACGTGTTACGTCTTTATTTTTGATCATCTTCCACATTGCCTCCAGGAAATGTCAGGAAAGTTTTATTCGGCTGCCAGTAAAATGCCTGCTACAACCTCTAGGTTTGGGTGGTGTGTGTGATGTCCCCTCACACTACCCATATAACATGTTGGGTTGGGTGGTGTGTGATGTCCCCTCACACTAATAATTATAAAGATCTTGCAGCATTTTTCTCATGTGTTTTGGGGGTTATTTCACTTTGATTGATATCAAGCCTAATTTCAAAGCCCTGAAGGTCTGACAGTATTCGGACTTCCACCTGTGGTTGATTTCTTTCTCCGGGTCCCCGCCCCGCCCACGATTGTTCTGCGTCTTCATCGTAGCCGGTTCTCACCTGTCATGTGACGGCGTACCCGTGCGACAGCTGCCAGCCAGGCGCGGGCCGTCCCCGGCTTCCTCTATGACATGAGCGGCACCTTGTCGAGCTGCGCCTCCTGCAGGGTCAGGGGGCGGCGTGACTCACTCGGCTGATTAACCGGTGTCGGTGTGATTGACAGAGAGCGATGCTAATTTTGTCCTCTCGAGCACAGCTGTGGCACCGTCGGGGATCGGATGCATGAAAATGTCGTTTGTTTTAATCAAGCTTTTTTAAAAGCCTGTGGTGATCTTTTTTTTTTGTTTTTTTTAGGGAACAGATACCGGAGCCTCTCTGTATCTGCAGTGTTATCGGGTAACCATGGAAACCATGCCATAAAGCTGCATCTAATGACATATTATGAATTCTAAATCGATAACGTACTGCCACACACACTTGTCTCGTCTCACGCTCTTCTCATCTCGTCTCCCTTACAGCTCGTACTCACGTTAACTATGAGCTGAAAGATGACGTGGCCGTTGTGCGTCTCAACGATCCAACCTCTAAGGTCTCACCACACCACGAAGTCGATGTGTTGCGTTTTAAAGTCTTTCTTTGTCATTTCCGTGTTTGTGTACCGTGCTTGTACATTTAGGTCATAAGGATAAACATCTGGGTGTGTGTGTGTGTGTGTGTGTGTGTGTGTGTGTGTAGGTCAACACCCTTTCGAAGCAGATGGAAGCTGAGATAACTCAAGTAATGAATGAGGTTTGGGGAAACGCACAAGTAAAAAGTGCCGTGGTCATCTCTACCAAGCCAGGCTGCTTCGTCGCGGGGGCTGACATCAAGTACGACAAACACACACTTCCCTTGAATGGGCACTTTATGAGAGACGCCCATTTAGTAGCGGCTTGGACCTCCTTTGGCCTTCAGAATCGCACTTAACTCCGTTTTCAGTATACTCTCCGCACTTAACGCCGTTGAGAACGTTGCATGATAAAACCCCACGAGGTTGGCAGCGTAGGAACTACTTAAACACTGGCTCCGGCTAGTCCAGCACCGACAGCCGTGCCTTGTCTGAAGTCGCTCAGAACTTTAATGTCTAATTAATTTCACGTGTGTAATTCGCGCGCGCAGACGAGCTCTTATGGGGTTTCTTTGCGTACGAAAGTGCTCTGCTATTTTCTCTCGCAGCATGATCAAAGCCTGCAAGAGCGCAGAGGAAGTGACCTCACTGTCACAGGAAGGACAGAAGATGTTTGAGAAGATCGAGAAATCGCCGATCCCGGTCGTGGCAGCCATTAACGGTTCCTGTCTGGGCGGGGGCCTGGAGGTAAGACCAGAAGACGGACGGACGGAGGAAGCGATGGGTGGACGGCTGTGCTAATGGTGGTCTGCACCGCTGGTCCAGGGTCAGTCACTAATTGTTGTCCTCTCTCTGTTGCAGCTTGCAATCGCTTGTCAGTACCGCCTGGCCACGAAGAGTAAGAAAACCGTGCTGGGAACACCCGAGGTGTTGCTGGGTCTGCTCCCAGGGGCCGGGGGCACGCAACGACTTCCTAAAATGGTGAGACTCTCTGCACACGCTCCCTAAGCTTCTTTGTTACCTGCTCTTGCCGGGTGCTGAATTTTCAGACGCTCCCTACGCGGCCAAGTCACATTCCGATCAGCGGTTTGGGCTTCTGACTGCAGAGGGCGGCTCGTCACGGAAAAACCCAACTCCGCGGAACTTTTTGCGATGCGTTTTTACATTTCTTTTAATGCTGCCACATGTTTCATCAAGGTGGGACTTCCTACCGCGTTTGATATGATGCTAACAGGAAGAAACATCCGGGCAGACAAGGCCAAGAAAATGGGTCTACTCCACCAAATCATCGACCCACTGGGTTAGTCAGTTAGCAATTTACAGACACTCCCTTACTGGAACACTGGGTTTCATCTCTCTGTTTAATGTGTGTGTGTGTGTGTGTGTGTGTGTAGGTCCAGGACTAAAGAGTCCAGAGGAGAGGACTATGGAATATTTGGAGGAGGTGGCAGTGGGCGTGGCTAAAGATCTTGCTGCTAAGAAAGTCACTGTGGACAAGAAGAAAGGCTTAATCCAGAGTAATACACACACACACACACACACACACACACACACTCAGATGAGTCATCACTGGTTTTACCAGAGGGTTTCACCATACCCACTCACCAGTTCTCTCTCTCGTGTGTGTGTGTGTCTGTGTGTTGGACAGAGCTGCAGGACGTGGTTATGGGATTTCCCTTTGTGAGGAAACAGATCTACAATACAGTTACCAAGAAAGTGATGAAGCAGACTAAAGGTCTTTATCCAGCACCCCTCAAAATCATAGAGGTACACACACACACACACACACGCGCGCACACACACCTCGCAGGGGAACAGACATACGCGCATGAGCACACGTGTGTGCATATGCTCATGCACACAGACACACACACGGTTACACAAGGGGTCATTTTTACACCTCTTTCCAGATTACTCTCTCTGTCTCTTGGCTTCATGGGTAAACACAAACGCACGTTAACATTTATGGTGTTTAGCGGATACTTATCCTGTAAGCATGATTTTTGAGGATGTACTGTGCTGATCACAAACTGCCAGTGTTCTGTGTGTGTGTGTGTGTGTGTTAGTGTGTACAGTCTGGTGTGGAGAAAGGTTCTTCTACAGGATACCAGGTGGAGTCAGAGGTCAGTATCATTGCATCACATCTCTGGGCCCAGTGGCTGCCATTACGTTGCTTAGCAACCGCATCCTGTCTCAGCAGCTGTCTGAATCATGAACACAACTGTTTCCTAACTTTTCTTGGCCTACAAACTTGGATATGGAGTTCGACCGGTACATTCTCTAGCTATGCAGGGTCGCACCTCTAGGGGGTGCTGCGCAGGGCGTTAACACTGAATCCTTTTTTTTTTAAACCTTTGCATCCCAGAACTTCGGCAAACTGGGGATGACGGCGGAATCGAGAGCTCTGATTGGCCTGTACCAAGGTCAAGTGGCCTGCAAAAAGAACAACTTTGGCACTCCAGAGAGAGAACTGAAGTGAGTCTGGAAGGAGGGGCTTAGATGGCTTGGCCAGTCGGATGCGTATCTAGGGTGGCTGCGATAACTGTATGCGTGCTTGTGATTGGTCAGGACCTTGGCCATCCTCGGGGCGGGACTGATGGGAGCCGGTATCGCCCAGGTAACGGTGGACAAAGGCGTGGCCACCATCCTGAAAGACACCACGCTAGAGGGTCTGGCCAGAGGTCAACAGCAAGTGTACAAGGGGTGAGATCACACACACACACACAAAACACAGCATGAAATCCCCTGCTAGATTTTATATACAAAACCTGCAGTGCAGTATTTCACCCAGTAGAGGGCGACAAGTGTGTAGGAAAGCTGTAATAGCGTGAAGCATGGAGCTTTTTTTATCTGGTTTTCTGCTTGTTTCACGGCAGCTTTTCCATCTGTACGCTAACAGTCTCAGCAGCTGCAGGTAGAAACTGCGTCTCACTGTCTCTCATTTTGACTCTCTGCCCCCCCCCCTCTTCCGGTCTGTCTCTTACACAGAGGAGTTTGAAATTTGAATTTGTGTGTGTGTCAGGCTGAACGATAAGGTGAAGAAGAGGGGCATAACGTCATTCGAGAGGGATGCGACCCTGTCCTTTCTGACGGGGCAGCTGGACTACAGCGGCTTCCAGAAGGCCGACATGGTGATCGAGGCCGTGTTCGAAGACCTGGCGATCAAACACCAGGTGTTGAAGGAGGTAGAAGCGGTAAGTGTGTGTGTGTGTGTGTGTGTGCGTGCCTGCATACAGCTACAGCCATATGCTAATGAGTGTGTATGTTCAGTGGTAGCTCAGTGGTTAAAGTACTGGACTTGTAATGTTGATAACTGTGGGTGTGTGTATGCTAATAGATGAGTGGGTGTGTTTACTGTGCACAGGTGACTCCTGCCCACTGTATATTTGCGTCCAATACATCAGCGCTACCCATCAGAGATATTGCTGCTGTCAGCAAGAGACCTGAGAAGGTGTGTGTGTTATTGCGAGTGCTGGCGTGTTCTGTGATGAAACTTTTTTGTGTTCTGTTTGTGGAACTTCAAATCGGATGCTGTATATACCGCATGTGTTGTAGGTTATTGGGATGCACTACTTTTCCCCAGTGGACAAGATGCAGTTGCTGGAGATCATCACCACAGACAAAACGTCCAAGGACACTACCGCGTCCGCCGTGGCTCTGGGCCTCCGACAGGGCAAAATCATCATAGTAGTGGGGGTGTGTGTGTGTCTGGTTATTTCAGTGGTGCTTCTATATCGGTTACCAATTTTCTTCGGGATCAATAGAGTCTTTCCTCTCTCTAGGATGGTCCAGGATTCTATACAACACGCTGCTTGGCTCCCATGTTGGCAGAAGCAGTCCGACTCCTGCAGGTGTGTGTTTGGGGCACTCTCTGTTGTCAATCACTCGGATCCAGTCTGTCTAATTTAACTGGTGAAGACGTCTGTAGTGCGAGTTGTGGAACCCTGTACATTTTGTTGGCTGTGCCAACAGGAAGGGGTGGGGCCAAAAATGCTAGACTCCTTGACGACAAGTATTGGGTTTCCTGTCGGCATGGCAACCCTGGCGGATGAGGTCGGTATTGACGTGGCGGCCCACGTAGCAGAGGATCTTGGGAAGGCGTTTGGTCAGAGATTCGGTGGCGGCAATGTGGAGTTGCTGAAGACCATGGTTCAGAAAGGGTTTAAAGGTGTGTACACACACACACACACGCACTGTCACATGCACCAATTGTAACGATTGCCTGATTTGAGCACTTTAAGATATAGCTCAAGTTAAAATAATTTTTTCCTGAACGAGATGAATATACTATTATTTATTTATTATTCTAGCACATAGTTTAGGCAATCATTTTTGTGTGTGTGTGTGTGTGTGTGTTCTCGCTCCAGGCCGTAAATCTGGTAAGGGTTGCTTCCTCTATGGAGCCAAGTCAAAGGACAAGCAAGTGAACCCTGGAGCTGAGGAGATTCTGAAGACCTTTAAACTAACGGCGCCCCCTGCTGTGTGAGAGCTACACTACATGCAACACACACACTCTGCACACGTAACGTACATTAGATACGTAGATTAGACGTGTTCCTGGATTGTGCATTATACAGTGTTGTATCATCGTAATTGGTGGGTGAGTAGAATCACAGGCATGTCAGTGCAGGGAATGTGCGTAGGTGTACTGAATCTACTTCACAAATGTGTGTCTGTGTGTGTCCAGGTCCGGAAACGAGGACGTGCAGTATCGCCTGATCTGCAGGTTCGTGAATGAGGCCGTTCTGTGTCTGCAGGAGGGAATTCTTCCCGATCCCATTCAGGGTGACATCGGAGCCGTGTTCGGTCTGGGCTTCCCTCCCTGCTTCGGAGGTGACCCCTCACACACACACACACACACGATTAAACGGTACGCACGCCACCTTGGTGCGCAGGTTGAAATACATTCGGAGTGTCATAAGGAATCTTCTCTTTCTGTGGCGCGACTCCCGGTATCCCGCCCTGAACACGTGCTCCGACGTTTGTTCCAGGCCCATTCCGCTTCGTGGACACGTTCGGAGCCGACCGGCTGCTTCAGAAGATGAAACGTTATGAAGAGTTTTACGGGAATCACTTTACCCCATGCCAGCTCCTCCAGGACCATGCCAGAGACCCTAGCAAAAGGTTCCACAAGTAAACTTGGGTCAAAGGTCACAACCCACCAACCGTTTGACCTCGGCGCGGCCTGTCCGTCCATCAATAGCTTCACGCTTGGAGTCTGGATGAGAAACATATTTTTACTGATGTGATGAATGCCTTTTCAGACATGAGAACTGTGTTTAAGGGGCTGTTTACCTCAATATAAACATTTTTATTTTAGTAACAGTCAAGATTTCAGTTGCTTCTAATAAATTGGCACTAATAAAACCCTGCTAATGAAGAATAAGCCAGTCTTTTTTTTTTTTTATCTATTTAACAATCTCACCGTTTAACTATTAATTATTTAACGATAGAAGCAACTGACGTACTTTCATACGCATCGGGTACTACCTGCAATATCGCCACAGCGCCTCTAGGGGGCGCCCGAGACGCGGTGTCTTTCTGACGCTGTCGGTTTAGTGAATTTGTTTTATTTTTGCCTTCTTTTTAATTGTGTATAATTTTCATTTAGTTAAATGTCGATCCACTGCCTTTTCCAGAATGTTCTCAGCCCGTTTTCATGCTCACCTGCCAAATAAAGCAAATTCCATGGCACTAAATTTAACGTGTGTAATTTTACAATTTACTTTAGTTACGGCTTTTGCCGACTTATAAAAGTGCTTTGTCATATACTCCTGGAATACATCCCAGCCAGTAGAGCAGGTTGGAGTCCAATACACCAATGATCTATAATACTGTAGAAATACAGGGATCACTGTTGTACTCAGACAACGATATGTGTAATAAATCCTAAAAAGGACCCTCCAATAAGTACTAAAGTTTGTTAGTTAACACAGGTGAAGGTTTTCATTTCAATATTCCACCAATAAAGGGGTCTTTGAGTTACACACACATTCACACACCAGTGTAAACACCATGGCGGATGTCTCGGCGTCCTTAGGTTGGACAAAACGGCTGTACCACGTTTCAGAGTTGAGACCAGAGACCCCCCCCCCCCCCCACACACACACACACACACCAAAGGGCCGTTTCTCCACCATAAACACCCAGCTAACATCCAGTCAGACTTCAGCTGAGTAAGCACAATCGAGTTCTTTATTCGTTTCTTTTTTTTAATTATTAATATTTTAAACTAATCCATACGGATTAAAATCATACAGGAGGTGAAATTTCAGTATAAATGAAATAAACACTGTAGCTGTTAAAACATTATTCGGAGTACGACGCGTGTCCGTGTATATTATGCACTCGAAACACTCCGTTGTGGCTTCCCCAGTGCTGAGAACGTACTGTGGAACACTGATAGAAGCCTGCCCAAACCCTCTCATTACACACACACACACACACACACACACACACACACACACACACACACACACACACACTCTCCAGTCTGGCACACAAAAGCTGTGGTTAGTAAGCGTTTAATCACTGTCACTTAATTACAGCGTGCTTGCGGGCGCGAGGGTGACATCCACTCTACCTTTTTTCTCTCCGTTGGGGTGTGTGTGTGTGTGTGTGTGTGTGTGTGTGTGGAGTTGCAGACAGAATTTTGGAGCGTCCTTTACGCACACGAACTCCGGCGTCGCGCGCGCCCGCGCGCGAACGCTGCTGGCACCGGCGCGCGTGAAGCGGGCCGTCGTCGACGCACGTGACGGAGTAGAACGAGAGTCCATATTCAGGAATAAATAAATGTGTGTTGAGTGTTAAAGTGTTTTTAAGATCTCGCCAATGAATCAATAATCGCTTTACGTCCTGGTCAGCGTGTGGTACTGCAGAAATTCCATTAAAACAGTGTGCGTGTGCGCGCACGCGTGCATTAGTAAGCTCGGTGAACGCGCCCTTGATTTTGGCTGCGTACCACTAACTTGAGACTTTAAAAAATGACTTCTTAAAAAATGAATCCTCGCTACTCTATTCCAACAGCCAGGGGCAGGGGAGAAATTCGTCTTATGGTACTAGTCACTAGTCCACTTACAGTTAACAAAAAAACGAAATGAAACCGCACACAATTAAAGTCAAGCAACCTGGAGAGTTGTCACATTGTGGGTCATCATAAGTCTAACGCTTAAAAAACGGAGCAGAAATGTCGTTTCATGGCTTCATCAGGTAGTTTGCGTAAAACCGTCGCTCAGCAACTTCAGATGATGAGGGTTAGTCCAAGACTCTGGATCAACACCTCTGCTCAGCACCGCCCAACACCGAACACCCGAACGTCACACCATACAATCGCAAAATTGTGCTCAGAATTACATTAGTCACTATTTATTGTCACACATTTATGATCGAGGAGGTGTAGTCCTCAGAAGGTCCCCTTATTTCCACAGTGTCCATACAGCAGGGACATTTGGGGACGTCTCTGGAGTAGCTGTGAAGGTTTGCGCTGAATGAGTGATATTTAAATATATAAAAACTCTTCTGTCAAAACTTAGATTGCTACTGCATCAGAGACATTCAGTGGCTGATAACTTTGAAGCCTGTCTCACACACACACACACACACACACACACACACACACACACACACACACACACACACACACACCCAAGTGATGGTGTTTAGTAGTTTGATGGGACTGTGTCCCTTAGCAGCTGAGCCTCCAAACCTATAAAACATATCAGTGCGATGAGTATGATACCATTCTCACACACACACACACACACACACACACACACACACACACACACACACAGTATTGTGCTTCTTCTCTCTGGCACATTGTAACGTATCTGTGTGACCATCGCGTTGCCTGTACGTGCGCTTGTGCGAGTGTGTGTGTCGGCTCATATCTTGGGCCTCCATCCCTTGATAAACTGCATGACCTTCTTGACCTGTAGTTTCGTGAGGCTGAAGTCGTCGGAGAGGATCTCCTCCGTCAGCTGGGTGAAGATGGAGCCGTCGATCCTCTCCCTGCTGAACACGCCCACCACGTCGTCCGACAGTCCGATGAACCGCAGGCTGGCCGACACCTCCTCCACCGAGAGCCAGCAGA
The DNA here is from genome assembly GCF_013358815.1 of Electrophorus electricus. Taxonomy (NCBI): domain Eukaryota; kingdom Metazoa; phylum Chordata; class Actinopteri; order Gymnotiformes; family Gymnotidae; genus Electrophorus; species Electrophorus electricus. The sequence goes on from NC_049542.1 coordinate 2,983,873, forward strand.
GGTCGGCAGGGGGTCGCCACGACGACTCGGCGCCGCCCTGGGCGCCCCTGACCACACCGGAGGTGTCCTCCTCCTCTGTGCTCTTTGTCGGTCTGGATACAGGAACCGCGCCGGCCTCTGGGGTTTCCTGATTGGCTTGAGGCTCCGGAGGGGTGGAGCTACAGAGGTCGGGTATTGGAGCAGGGGAGTTCTGGGGCTCGCCAGTGGCGAGCCAATCGGAAGAGGCGTGGGCATGGCCAGGGTTGGCGAAAGGGTTCAGAGCACCGAACGGCGCAAAGCGGCTCTGCGCGGCCCGGCGGGACAGGGGGCAGGCGGAGTAATTCTTTTGGAGAGAGTCAGCGCTTAGCAGGGGTGTGTTCAGTACGTTGGAGGTGAAGGCCACGCCTCCTCTGGGGCGGGACCAGCAGACCTGCGCTGGTTGGCTGGGGTCGGGTGACGCGGAGGCGTCGGGGGTCACGCAGTCGGCCCACGTGCAGGGGTAACAGTACAGGGAGTAGGACTCAGGAGATGGAGAGCTGTTCCCACTACGAGGACCGGAGCTGAGGGAGAGCGAGAGAGCGCGTGAGAGAGAGAGAGAGAGTGTGTGTGTGTGTGTGTGTGTGTGTGTGTGTGTAGCTGTACCTCTCATGCAGGCCCGAGGAGTAATACGACAGGTTTGGGCTGCGTGTGCTTGTGGGCGGAGCTTTAGGAAAACGGGGAGGGACTGGAGGGCTAGGGGCGGGGCCTCCTGCTTTAGCACAGCGAGGTGGAACGGGGGGGGCATTAAGGAAGCGACACTCCTCCTTCACCTGAGAGAGAGAGAGAGAGAGAGAGAGAGAGAGAGAGAGAGAGAGAGAGAGATTGGATTTACCTAGTAAACCAAAGACATCAAACATATTTCTTCCCACATTTGAATCTGTAGCTCGTCTTACGGCTCTGTAAGTGACCCCAGAAGTGACCCCTGCTCTGACCACATTACGGTCACTCCCTCTCGGCTGTCCCAGCGTGCACCTGCATGACCCTGATTCCACGTTCCTGAGCTCACACACATCACACACGTGCCACTGCTGTCCTGCAGTCCCTCAGTTTAGAAACTGGACAAGCTCCCTGCAAGACCATGTCCACCCGCACCATATCTGTCCACCCACACCATATCTGACCCACCCGCACCATATCTGTCCACCCGCACCATATCTGACCACCCGCACCATATCTGTCCACCCGCACCATATCTGACCCACCCGCACCATATCTGACCACCCGCACCATATCTGTCCACCCGCACCATATCTGACCACCCGCACCATATCTGACCCACCCGCACCATATCTGTCCACCCGCACCATATCTGACCACCCGCACCATATCTGTCCACCCACACCATATCTGACCCACCCGCACCATATCTGTCCACCCGCACCATATCTGTCCACCCGCACCATATCTGTCCACCCGCACCATATCTGACCCACCCACACCATATCTGTCCACCCGCACCATATCTGTCCACCCACACCATATCTGTCCACCCGCACCATATCTGTCCACCCGCACCATATCTGACCCACCCGCACCATATCTGTCCACCCGCACCATATCTGTCCACCCGCACCATATCTCATGCCCTTCTGAAGGTTCCAGGTGAGTAACTGCAGTGTACTGCAGTAAGAGATGTGGATATTCAGTGTAGTGAAGCACACAGAGTTTATATATATATATATATATTTATACAGAGAGAGAGAGAGAGAGAGATATTCAACATTGTAGTAAAGTACACAGAGTTTCCAGAGAAACAGGACGTTTTGGACAGAGGTCCTTCATCAGCTGTGCAAGCAAAGTGCTTCTGAATTAGCTAGTTTATATATATATATATATATATATATATATATATATATATATATATATATATATGTGACCTAATACACTAATATAAGGATTCTTCCATGCAGACGACTATTTACTATTTACTATTTATTATTTACTATGGTAAGACACCCTGGCCAAGATCATCTGCTAAACGATTTAAATGTAAATGTAAGCAAACACATCCTTAGGCAAGACCGCGTACCCTTTCAATAGCACAGGATTTAGACCAACAAGGCGGCCGTTGCCATGACAATGCAGACGACCCTTGTGCCGGTTGTACGTGCTGCATAGCCGTGTCGTGCTTTATGAAGTGGGTGGTGTCCAGTCTGAGTGCCGCTAACTTTATTGCTGTGGGTAAATGTCACCTCTCAGAATGGCAGGAACCTCGGAGACTTGCGTATGCATGTGATTGCAGTCCCATCCCCTCACTAAGCCTTTGGAAGCCAGGCTGAGAGCTACAACTTGAGACTAAAAAAAGAGTCACACACTGCAGATCGGAGTCACCACACTGTAGATCAGAGTCAGTACACTGTAGATCGGAGTCAGTACACTGTAGATCAGAGTCACTACACTGTAGATCAGAGTCAGTAGACTGTAGATCGGAGTCACCACACTGTAGATCAGAGTCAGTACACTGTAGATCGGAGTCAGTACACTGTAGATCAGAGTCACTACACTGTAGATCAGAGTCAGTAGACTGTAGATCAGAGCCACTACACTGTAGATCAGAGTCAGTAGACTGTAGATCAGTCAGCACACTGTAGATCAGTCAGTAGACTGTAGATCAGAGTCACTACACTGTAGATCAGAGTCAGTAGACTGTAGATCAGAGTCACTACACTGTAGATCAGAGTCAGTAGACTGTAGATCAGTCAGCACACTGTAGATCAGTCAGTAGACTGTAGATCAGAGTCACTACACTGTAGATCAGAGTCAGTAGACTGTAGATCAGTCAGCACACTGTAGATCAGTCAGTACACTGTAGATCAGAGTCACTACACTGTAGATCAGAGTCAGTAGACTGTAGATCAGAGTCAGCACACTGTAGATCATTCAGCACATGGTAGATCAGAGTCACCACACCGTCAGCACACACTGGATCAGAGGACCGTGAAAGAACCGTCATTAACAGCTCACTCTGAATATCCTCTTATTAGTCGAGAGAACGTTAACACTGATGTGTCAGACAGCTCAAGACTGTAGAGCCACCGGTTTTACAGACCATAATACGCAACCTCAGCCAGCTGGGATATCCAACTGGAATGTCAGAATGTGTTTTGTACAGGTCCACCGATAAAGCATTCCCCAGGACTTGACCCTGTCTTGACCCTTGATCAGTTCCTCAGGGTAATTTTTACAAAATAGAAACTTTAACACATTTGCGAACTGGGTGTGTGTGTGTGTGTGTGCATTTGTGTGCGTGTCTCTATTTGTGTGTGTCCATGTGTGGTAACAAAATTTGTGTGGTAGCAAAGGACCAAAACGACAAAGTGATCGAGAGAGAGAGAGAGAGAGAGAGAGAGAGAGAGAGAGAGAGAGAGAGAGACTATAATTCCAACTGTCAGAGCTACATAGAATAATCACCTCTGTAGCCCTGATGATCCTGTAAAGTTTCTGAGGCTCTTTTGGTGTGTGTGTGTGTGTGTGTGTGTTCATGCCCTGTTCCGGTAAGTGTGTGGTCATTACTAGACCTGTAAAAGCCGTATCAATAATTTAGACTTTAGTCTGGAACAGCAGTGCTTTATGACGCTTTACAGACCTTAATGTACATTAATTCTCCATACATGACCATACGTGTGAGTGTGTGTGTGTGTCTCCCGAGAGCCTTGACCTGTGTGCAAGCAGTTTTTTAAAGTCTGCAGTGACTCTTTAGCTAAAAAAGAGAGAGAGAGAGAGAGAGAGAGAGAGGAAAAGAAAGAGCAAAAATGATAGAGTGGAAGACAGGAGTGGTTGTTTACATTTTTTTTGCACATGGACGCCAGAGCAGTGAACTGTGGGTAAAAGTGTCCACTCACAGCTTCTGACTTGGGGGGGACAGGGGGCGGAGTGGACGCTCGCTCGGCCTCCATCTGGACCACCGCCACGTGGGCGGAGCCTCCCGTGCCGTCCAATGACGAGGTGGAGTGGAAGGATATGAGGTTGTGCTCTGCCTTCCCACCACTCTCGGGCACCTCCCCATAGCTCCCGCCGCTCTGATTGGTCCACAGCTCCTCATAAGGGATCTCCTGGGCCTCCGCGGGCCAGTCGGGTGTGACGTACTCGCGCTCCTCTCCCTCTCCCTCGGCGGGCGGCGCGCGGGCCTCCCCCGGAGCCGGCGGGTGCGCCGCGCCTCCGCCCTCGTACACGCACAGCGCCAGCCTCCGGAGCGGCGGGCGCGGCTGAGCTCGGTGCCACGGGCTGGCGCACTCCTCCGCCAGCTCCGCCCGCGCCTCCCGCACCGCACGCGAGTACCCGTCCGGGTCGAAGGCCTCGCGGCAGCGCAGGGCGCTCCGCAGCGCCACGCGCTGGAAGGCCGGGTCCGCGTGCAGCAGCCCGTCCGGGAGCGAGAAGCGCGGCATGTCGGCCAGCAG
>NC_049542.1:2993287-3013287 GCF_013358815.1 Electrophorus electricus
TACACACACCCCCCGATCACACACACCCCGATCACACACACCCCGATAATTATCTTGATGATTTTGAGATGTGAAACGTTTCTCTGGGGCCAAACACTGTCCACCCAGATATGTCTCACACAGCAGAGACTTCCTCTGTAATGGACAACCGACTCACCACGACAACGGGCATCGCTAAGGAGACACGGTTCTCCACAGCAACTAACTGCTCCTGCCAGAGGATATTTGGGAATGTTAGCCATGCTCTCTCTCTCTCTCTCTGTAACTCTCTCCTTCGCCAACGCACCCACCAACTACTTCAAACCCGAGTCACACAGAACCGTTGAACTATCGCAGAACTAGAAACCTTGACCCAACCGGAGACGTGAATCAGAGCAGAAGTGACAACGATGAATGTGAGACAGAGAGGAAGAGGAAGAGGGATGATGAAGAGGGATGTTAAAAGAAGAGCACATTGATCAGCTGCTAAAAGAACCCTTCAGTGATGTGAGTCTGAAAACAGGCTTTTACGGAGGAAATGAGACACTCACACACACACACACACACACACTCACAAACACACACACACACACTCACACGCACACCACACTCGCACGCACACGCACACACACACACCCACGCACTCACACCCACACACACACGCACTCACATACACTCACAGTCACACACACACATTCACATACACCCACACACACACTCACAGCTTCAGCATCTCAGTTGTCTATAATTACTTCTGTCTGCTGATGCTGTGACATCCCCACCTACAAGCACAGAACCTAACACACATAAACCCTTAATTAAGCAGTGTGTGTGTGTGTGTGTGTGACCAGATGATCATGGAACAATGCACAAAGGGCTACTGCAAATGTTGTGAACTCTAGGCTGTATCATCAGGAAGAATTGCAGAAAGGGTGAGACAGAGTGAAACAAACTGAGACATAGAGAGAAAGAAGGAGATATAATTGTCCTGTGCAGTGAAAGGTTAATCCAGGGGCTGGTCAGAGATCCAAGGGGATGTCAGAGAGGAGGACAAGACATAAAGGAGACATAAAGGAGAATTAAATCCAGTAAAGAAAAAATGGATGAGATACTAGAGGAGTGAGTGAGTGGATGAGTGGGTGAGTGAGAGAGAGAGAGAGAGAGAGAGAGAGAGAGAGAGAGAGAGAGTGAGTAGGTGAGTGAGTTAGTGAGTGAGTGAATGAGTGTGTGGGTGGGTGGGTGAGAGAGAGAGTGAGTGAGTAGGTGAGTGAGTGATTGAGTGAGAGTGAATGAAAGTGTTGGTGGGTGAGTGAGTGAGTGAGTGTGTGGGTGGGTGAATGAGTGAGTGAGTGAGTGAGTGTGTGGGTGGGTGAATGAGTGAGTGAGTGAGTGAGTGAGTGAGTGAGTGTGTGGGTGGGTGAGTGAGTGAGTGAGTGAGTGAGTAGGTAAATGAGTGAGTGAATGAGTGGGTGAGTGAGTGAGTGGGTGTGCATGATTCTGTCTGTCTCTTTGTGTGATGTAGAATGAAGTCAAATCACCTGATTATCAGACTGTTTATAAATGTAGGGATACGTGGTCTGTCACGTTAATTCATCAAAAAAGTCAGCATTACAATTAAATGACATGTATCGATGTCTTTATAAAGCCACAATCTAGACCATAATAAGATGTCTTTATAAACCCATAATGTCATTGTCTTTATAAAGCCATAATCTAGACCATAATAAGATGTCTTTATAAACCCATAATGTCATTGTCTTTATAAAGCCATAATCTAGACCATAATCAGATGTCTTTATAAACCCATAATGTCATTATATGTCTTTATAAAGCCATAATCTAGACCATAATCAGATGTCTTTATAAACCCATAATGTCATTATATGTCTTTATAAAGCAATAATCTAGACCATAATCAGATGTCTTTATAAACCCATAATGTCATTATATGTCTTTATAAAGCAATAATCTAGACCATAATCAGATGTCTTTATAAACCCATAATGTCATTATATGTCTTTATAAAGCCATAATCTAGACCATAATCAGATGTCTTTATAAACCCATATTGTCATTATATGTCTTTATAAAGCCATAATCTAGACCATAATAAAATGTCCTATAAGATGTCCATAAAGACACAATCGAGCTCCATGTTCTTTTCACATACAGCAATAAACCCCGGTCAACAGGTTATCCGATGAACTCGACGACGAGAAAGTGAAGCCGAAAACACACACGCACACGCACACACACACACACACACGCACACACGCACGCACGCACGCACGCACGCACGCACACACACACACGCACGCGGGTGATGCAGGCGCAACCAGATGAAGTTGCCTTTCCCACACAACCTTTAAAATAGCGTCCCGATAATTTCGTAGATGTGATTATTTATTTATTTAGTTAGTTTGTTTCCTGCGTGCGTTCGGACAAATCGCTGAACGTTAACGATTAAAGTGGAAGATAAGACGATATGGGGAAAAGAAACAAAACATGGAGGGGAGGAGGGGGGGGGGGGTCGTCGTAATCGTCCCGTGACAAACATCCGCCGCGCAGTGTCTCTCCTGAGAGCATCTCTGCACTACACGGCATCCCGTACAACGCCCCCCCACCCTCACACACACACACACACACACACACACACACACACACACACACACACACACACACACACACACACACACCTCGCGACCATGCACTCGCTAAAGCCTTTCCATCGCTCTTCACACAGGCAATTTGCTTTTGTTTTTTTTTTACTGAGGAAATAGAGTATTCTCGTGCGATAAACGATAAACGTGTGCCGGAGGAACGTGCGTGTGCTTGTGCATGTGCATGTGCGCTTCAATCGTTGGTTCTTCCGCCTCGATGGCTGATTATTGGTGAATAAAACTTGGACGCTTCCTCGCGGTCTGCTTCTTAGCATGCAGAGCACTCCGCGAGCGATTACAACATTTCCATATGAAAGGCGCTGGGTCACTTTTGGAACACAACAGACACTTTGTCACCTTGGGCAAAAGAAGTATTTACACTTGAGTTTTGCTCGGAAGCTCGGTTACGCACAGTTAAGCGCAGTTGCGACTGCGTTTCAATCGTTTTTTCCCCCCTTTTCCTGAAAGAAAAGCGTTAAATAAGACCGTTATCTTAAGGGCTGCAGGATGTCAGTAAAGCAGTTGCGATTTCGACACTTTCGTGAGCTACGGTCGGCTCGCGACGAGGCAGCTGTTAAAACACTTAATGAGCAAATGCCCTTAATGAGAAAATGCAAATATTTATCCGTTACGAAATAACTCCGGAAAGCGAGGACGCTGCCTACCTTGGCTAAGCCTCACGAGCGTCGGCAGGCGGAATTTGCTGACGACCACGTCCAGCGGCAGGGACACCGAACTCCACGAGAGTTCCGAAACGCTCGCGGATAATTTCTCCATCTCTCCGTCATCATAACCGGCTCGCGGCGGCACGGGAACGCGTGCGGGCTCGTCCGGGAGCGTGGTGTCTCGCGCCGTCGCCTCGCGCCATGCCGAGGGCAGACGAAGAGTGCGCAGAGGCACGGCGCGAGAGGACCCCCTGCTCCTCGCGGGACCCCGCTGTAGCGCCACCCTCCCTCCTCCCCGCGCGCACAAGACAGCCGGGCGGGACGCGCAGGCGAGCGGTGCCGACGGGGCGCATATTGCGCGCGCGCATCCACCTGCGAGGGCCGGTTGCGTGTTTTATGAATGGACGCAGAGGGGAACCCCCAGGGCTGCGCTGATCGATATCGCTCCCTCCACGCGCGCGCACGCACGCGAGATGGAGGTGGAACCACGCACACGCCGAAACGGAGCAGGCGAAAGAAACGCAATCGCCCTCGTGCCAAATGCAACGCGTTTTGCGCTTCTCGACAGTTAGTTCCAAAGACACACGGGTCGCGTGCCGTCTGCCAGTCAAGACCACGCCCGAAACAAACTCAGTCGCGTGCTCTCCCCCGGGCAGGTTGCCTGCACGTGCAGCGGCTTTTGCTGGGGACTGGCATTTTTCGGTCCGTGAAAAATATCTGGACTAATGAAGAGGCGCAGAAAGGCTCCAGGGGTCACCCAGTCACGTGCACTCCATCGCAGAGGTCGGCGCTCGGGGGGAGAAGACTACATTTCCCATAATCCCCCGTTTCCTCCAGGTACGTGGCAGAGCGCGGGGACGACGCTATAAATGAGCGCTGATGTCCAAGTACTAATGCATCGCGGCCCGTATTGTTGTTTTTTTTTTTTTAGCTTTTGTTGTCTCAAAGAATAACTTTCATTTATCAAACAATTCAAAAACATTTGTACTTTTATTGGGCATTTAATAATAAAAAAAAAAAACATTGTTTTTCCTCCTAATTTTAAGTTACGTTCTGAAGTCCTAGCAAAGCACGTAATTAGCAGTTACACATATATTTTTTAAAAAATGAAATTCATGACTCCTACGCTCTTCTGTCAGTCATCACCCAGCAAGAGAGGGTTCTTTACAATAGTTTTTACAGAACCGCTCCTTTCTTTCTGGTGCATTTTGCTGACCACCAGGGGGCGACAACAGCCGAACCATAACACTAAACCTGTTAAAACCTCAGCTAAAATTCTAAATACTCACTTTTTAAAGAAATACTTCAAATACAGTGTACGCAGTTGAGGATGTCCCCACCCCGCGGTTTTAATTTTTTTCTTTTGCTAGCCCAAAATTAAAAGGGAACAAACGTGTAACCAACAAGCTTTTTTTTTTTTAGGGATCTGCAAAACTGCTTCAATTTCCACAGAGGTGCGAACCCCTCATCCCACCCTCAGGGGGCGCTGTTGCGCCCACCTACGCAGGACCAGCTCCATCCCAGAGACCACAGGCAAGCGGGTGTTGAGAAATGCGGCTGGGGCCACCGCCCGGAGGAAAGGTGGAAAAACACGTCAGATCAAAAAGAAACCAAAAAAACTTTAAAAATGATGATTGGGGGGAGAATCTCTTCAGTTCAAACAGGCCTGTAGAGGGGAGATGTGGAGCTCAGAAAAAGAAGGATGAGTTTAATCTTCAGAGAGGTGATGGGGTGTGTGTGTGTGTGTTTGAGTGTGTGAAGGCTGAATGAGAGGTTAAGCCTTTTGGCTTCATGTTAAGGCACCAGACAAAAAAAAAAAAAAAAAGAAAAAAGAAAACAAACCCAAAAAACAAAAACAAACAACAAAAACAGCCCCATCTCGCTACTCACTGCTCAGCCTGCCCACCCACACAGACCCCATTCCACGCGCCACGGGGACATGCCCCCCTCGCCCGCAGACGCCGGTGGTCCTTTAGTTCAACATGTAGTGGCAAAAGAGAGCTTGTGTGTGTGTTTTCCCCTCCCTCCTTTCCTAGTTTAAAATAAATGACAAGAAACATGATGTGAGTTTTCCGTTTATCTGCACGTTCCATTTGGGTCCCCCCCCCCCCAGAAATAAAAATGATATTGGCAGCAATGTGAGTGGAAGAACAAGAAAAGGGTTAGAGAGCGCGAGAGAGTGCGCGAGAGAGCGCGCAAGAGCGAGTGACACTGCAGAAACGTGAGTGACGGAAGAAAGATACGATGTAGGAAGAAACGTGTGAGAGAGACCAAGAGAAACTTGGTAAGCGTGTGTGTGCGCGCGCGCGTGTGAGTGTGTGTGTGTGTCCGAGAGAGAGAGAGAGAGGCTGTTCAGCTGCAACACTTGTTCTTCCATCCCGTGACTCCGCCTCCAGTGCTGATGTCAACGTTTTCATTGTTGGGCTCTTTTACGGGTGTCTGAAAGGCACACACACGAACAGAGAGAGTTCAGCAATTTAGCCCGTCAATTTACTGTCACACTCAGCTAATTAAATGACCGATAAACATCTGACACACACACACCTTTCTGAGAATATCTTCTGCTAACGTGAGGAAGGCCTTCTCGATGTTGATGTTGGCTTTTGCACTTGTTTCAAAGAAGCGGATTCCATGTTCTTTGGCAATCTGGACATGAGATGCGAGTGAAACACACACACGATTAAAAAGTAGGCAATGTTGCACAACAAGGTAACAAGTGAACATCCTTAACATAGATCCATCTCCCTCCCTCCCTCCCTCCCTCACTGATGGTATCAGACTGTACCATCTCACCTGTTCCCCCTTAGCCTTTGGTACGACCCGCTTGTCCTCCATATCGCACTTGTTGCCTAGCAGCATTCTTTCCACGTCCTCATTGGCATGCTGAAAATCACACACACACACACAGGCGCGCGTAAATCCTACAAGCCGGCGCGTGGAGAGGGGTGGGGTTTTGCACGGCTACGCCCCCCCCAACTCCAGGGCTTTTGTCTGCGAAACAACACTTGTGCCGCCAACCTCGTCGATGTTCCGCAGCCACTTGCTGATGTTCTCGAAGCTTTTGGCGTTGCTGATGTCGTAGACGAGCATAATTCCCATGGCTCCCCGGTAGTACGAGGTGGTGATGGTATGGAACCGCTCCTGGCCTGCCGTATCCCTGCACGCGCGACGCGCACACCATTAGTAGAGTGGCATATATCAGATTTAGACTGAAGTCCTCAACCCAGCACCCAAAACAGCATCAAGAAGCAACAATATTGTCTCAACTTCACTGAACAAAATCATCTGAGTATCTCTCACATAGCCTGCTTACAGGCCTTATTACGCACGCGCACCACTCACCATATCTGTAGCTTTATCTTCTTTCCTTGTAATTCAACTGTTTTGATCTTAAAATCGATTCCTGGACAGGAAAAGGAGAACAAGAACAGAGAGAGAGAGAGAGAGAGAGTTACGAGGTGGCTCCACCAGTGGGTCACGCGATTTCAAAAACACTGCACGTGGTGAAATCGCGTCCGGCAGGACGGGACGGGGTCACGCGCGGGACGGCAGGCGGACGGACGGGACGCAGACGCCACCTTATCGTCCGCGCCGCTCCGCCGGTGTGAACGAAAGCGCCGAAATGTCACTTTTCCTGACGCGGTGCGGAAATCCGACACGCATCGGATGCGCAGCGACGTCGGGATCGGGGCGCCTGAGCCGACTCCACGTTCGTTGGCACCACAGTAATTCCGAGTGTCAGTGACGGCGGGATTAGTGAATATTCACCCTTCGCTGTGGTGACGGCATGTAAACGGAGCCAGACGCGTGCACGGGAGTGTGGTTTTGATTTACTTCACGTCGGCGGCGCAGTAAAACACACACACACACACACACACACACACACACACACACACACACACACACACACACACACACTATAGACACTCACTTCTAAGGATCACAGGTTGACACTGGAAGGTATTTGCCAGGTGCTTTGATCTGGAGAAGCTTCCGGAAGTGCCCTTTCCCGTCCCCTGGGAATCTCGTGTCCTTCCGTTGAACGAGGGCGGAGTTCGGGACACGGCGGGCAGATCAAACGCTCCGGCCTGGCAGCGCCGGGCTGCATCTGATCCCTGTTCAAGCGGGAAAGCCGCCCGGCGCTCCTGATACAACAAACGCTCGACTGAACGCGACGGCTCTGTTCCAAGGCCTATCTGTCTGTCTGGGTGGTCCCGTGCCCCTCCCCCAGCTGACAGGCGGTGTGGAAACATCTGGTCGAGTGTGTGTGTGGCACAGACTGGCACCGGCCAGAGAAAGCCCAATTCAATCTGTTCTACTGCTGACAGTTCACCAGAGAGAGAGAGAGAGAGAGAGAGAGAGAGAGAGAGAGAGAGAGAGAGAGAGAGAGAGAGAGAGAGAGAGAGAGAGAGAGAGAGAGAGAGAGAGAGAGAGAGAGAGAGAGAGAGAGAGAGAGAGAGAGAGAGAGAGAGAGGCAGTTTTGGGATGGAGGACGTGCCGTGTGTGTACAGAGAAGACTGGCAGCAGCTCTCTGCAGAGTGATGGGACCAAACGGGCTCGGGTTCAAGGAGAGCCCTCTGAACAGCACCGAAACCGAAGGGCCGTGTGGTTCTTTTGTTAAACCGCTGCAGGCGAACAGAGAGGAGGGGTCGCAAACGTTTGGCCCCGCCGATCGGCTGGAGCCTCGCGGGTTCTGATGACGTGGGCCACCGGGAGAAGGAACCGCCGAGACCTCCGTCAACTCCTGGAGGAGAGGAGTTCACAGAGACAGAGACCAGCCAACCTTATGTACCTTCCCCCCTCAAAACCACGACAGCTCACACACACCGCGGGACAAAAGTTAAGAGGGCGAAGTGAATACAGTTACATGCAAGACACACACACACACACAGCTGCAGCATGGGTGGGACCCGCTTTATTAAATAACGCACAAATCATGCAGCCAAAGAATGAGTCACACTTGCACAATACAAATTGCTTGCACGCACGTGCACGCACGCACACCCGCACGTGAGCATACTCGCTCGCGCGCATTCACAGCCGTCTGTCTTTGGGCACAGTTCACGGGCTCCGTTACCTGGGCCACTCACTAACGGAGGGACCCTCGCCACACGTCCAGCGGCACATCTCATACGATACGGCCCCTCGTGATTCTACTTCAAATATGCAAATGAGAAATTTGGTGGAACATTTCATTGCATCACATGCCGAGAGCATCCCAGTGGCTTTTTTGGATGGACTGCAGCGTTTATAAGACCCACCCCCCACCTTTTTAGATTTTAGCAGAAAATCTAAAAGGAAAACCAGCCCGAGGCCGAGACAACGGAAGGATAAACATCGGGAACGGTTCGTCCTGCTGAGATGTTGTGGTTGTTGCTTGGTGGCTTGTGTTCTGGCTACTGGTTAGAACAGTTTTCTTTGAAAGCTGCTCAAATCCCCCGACAGTCATATGGGGGTTAATGTTTCCCCTGATGTGTGTGTGTGTGTGCGTTCTCACAGCTAAATAGTTCTGCGTATTTTGAACTATTGTTATCAAACAAACATCAAAGTGATGAAATAAGGCGATGAGTTTTCAATGTCCATAAGATTCCTTTCTGCTCGCCTGTCGGTCAGCAATGTTTACGTATCGCAAAATGCTCTGGGGGGGGGGAATCTGGAGGAGGGGCTAGAATGCAGTGGAGAGGGAAAGGCCTACTGACTGCAGCTTTAACCAACAAGAGCTATACAAACCCAAGTCTCATCCAATAGGAGACCCCCAGCCCTGAAAGTGAACCTAAACCCTAACCTTGACCAGCAAGGGCCCCCAAAACAGTAACCTTGACCAATGAGAGCCCCCGAAACCTTAACCTTCAGTCTAGCTTCAACGATATTGGCAGGCTCCCCAGAAACGGACCAAGCCTGGGACTAAATCCACACTGATCCCGGATCTGGCTAAAAGGGGGCGACTTCCACAGAAGCATGAGTGGAAGGGTCAGATCAGTGTTCGGATCCTACAGCAGAGCCCTGTGAACTGTGGTGAATCTCTGTGTGTGTGTCTCCATTCAGAGCAATCTACAGAACATATCTGACCTCCAGCACGAGGCCAGCGGAGCAGAGCATACATGCACGCGCGTGCGTGCCACTAACCATGACACTTTCTATTGCACGCGCACACACCCCTTTCCCCATGGCCTCATGTACCAAACATCCTGTCCTCTAGGACCCGTTACGCCCAGCGTCTGCATGCAGCCAAACGCAGCTACACGCTACAGGACCAATCGCACCCACTAAAGCGGACTGCCCGGTACACGCCACCCCACCCCCCCCGCCAAACGGACCCGGCCAGGGAGAGTGTCTCACGTTTGCGAGAATCAGATGACACTTGTGCTAGTGTCCTTGGAAATGGAGAAAAAAATAGAACAGGAGTGTGTGTGTGTGTGCGTGTGTGTGTGCGTGCGCAAGTTGATCCTCTAGTGCTGAGGGATGAAGGGGAGTTTCCGGTGGGTATTTTAGGAGGCCGAGGCACTACAGCTGCAGAGAGAGAGAGAGAGAGAGAGAGAGAGAGAGAGAGAGAGACCCCAAAAACCCAGCATTTCCTGCTAGTGCTCTCACTACTAAAAAAAAAAAAAAAAAAAAAAAAAAAAAAAAAGAGAGCAAGCGAGAGAGATCAACAAAAACACGCACATCATCACCTAGGCAACGCCTAAACCACCGAGCCCTGCGCAACAGCTGAGGGAATGTTATGGTACATTTCCCCCAGAAACAGAAAGTCTGTTTTAAAAAGCCAAGCAAGACCGCTCCCGAGGGGTCCACGCGCCACGCCCGGGCCCGCGTGGGCACGGAAGCGGCCGTGTGTAGCGTGGAGGCCCTGAAGGGAAGGCCGACCACGTTACTAGTGGCAACGCTTTGAGTCACCAGCTGATGCCCAGCTTCACTGGGTGAAAAAGAACGAGAGAGACCGACCCTTAACCACACCCTGGCCTCCGTATGGTACCAGGAGCATGGCATCTGGACATGGTGAACATTTGCGTATCTACCGCTCAAACACACACAACGTTTTGGTTTGGGTTTTTTTAGGCGCGTTACTATCCACCAGCGTGTCCGGTCTCGTCCCGTGGTAACATCAGGCCCCTAACAAAACTCTGAAAAGAACCAAACGCGCGGCAACGGAATCAGTTTGGCATGAGTCATTTATATCTCCGGTTCATGCCCAGCTACATCGGCGGGGGGGGGGGGGGGGGGGGACCACACGCTCGGCGATACGCCCATTAGACGCATTCCGTGATCGGTTTTTGCGTTTAAAAGCCGTGGAAGGAGCCGGCGGCAAACGCATGCTAGCTTTGCTGATGACAGGAACTCTAAATCGCTGTTGGCAAAGATACGACGCAAGGGAGGGTTGGGGTGTTAGTGCTTTCAGATGTCATGACACACACAACGAGGGAGAGGGGGAGAAAACGAATACGCCAGCCCCCAAAGCACGCCTGCGTTACAAATATCAGCAGGCCAGACTACGCCACCAACTGCCCTGTACTGCCCTGTTCCACCGTGCCAGGATCCGCTCCGCAGGACACGAAACAGGGCAGCGCACGGCACCGGTAACGTCAAGGTCGTGGGTCCCCGGGGTCCCAGAGGGCGTACACGTGCCGGCGTACTGATCAACGTGCAAGCCACTCTTCTGCATAACACATCCGCCAAACAAACATAAACGAGGCCCGATCGAACGCCACACCCAACCCTTCATGCACACAGTGCCCCCAGTCTGCAACGCAAGCGACTGCACCTGCAACCCCAAGACATGCCGCACATGCAGCCGGTGCACGCACGCGAACCTACGGCAGCTTTCGGCCCGGTTCGCGCGAACACCGCCGGTTCCGAGTCCGCGCGCGACCCAGAAACCCGATGCATGCGCTACCGAGTTGACGGTGCACATGCGAACGGGCGCGCGAGGGACACACGCACCGAACGGTAAACGAGACACCGAGAGCGACTCCTCGAGTACACTCGGCGCGCGCCGCGCATGCGCACCCGGTGAACCGTTTACGGTTTTATTGTCTACGAAAAAACCTGCAGAAGTGGCGTCTGGGTGCGAGGGTTGTGCTTCGAAATTAACGATGTCCGTCCTGTGAAACGTCGCTGTTTTCGGACGCGTCGTGAGGTGTTTTGGTTTGGCGGCATTAGCCAGCAACAGCGCAGGCCTCCGGCGCCTCCTCGGACTCGCCTAGCCGACCGGCCCGGGCGGCCGCAGTCGCGTTCCCGACCAGCGTGTGGCAAGTCATTCGCTGAAGGTGATTTTTCACTTCACGAATGACGAGGAAATGGACGAAACTTTGCGAAGTTAGCCGCCCGGCGTGTTTGTGAGTCGGGTGCAGACCAGCTGGCGGGGTCGGCCTCCTCGCTGGCTAGCCATTACCGGAGATGCTAACCAAAACAGTTAGCCATCTGGCTAACAGCTAGCGCGGAATTTAGCCGCCCTAACTAATTATAGAACGGAAATGTGCACAAAATCATGTTTTTTTTATCGCAACCCGACACACCTTTCACAAAGACCGACCAACGACAGCTGAACCAACGCGGTTACTTAACACAGCCAGTTAACCGGCTAACTCGGCTAGCTAACCAAGCTTATCTTAGCTAGCTGGGCTGTCTTTCAAACCGGGCCTCATCGTTAGGTTGCCATAGCTCGCTGTGGTCCGGTCAAGCCCCTTACCCGACTTCTGTTTACACGATTTATGCGTGAATAAAAGGTTTCGTGCCACTCACCTATGGTGGAGATGAACGTCGTGTTGAAGGCGTCGTCGGAGAAGCGAAACAGCACGCAGGTCTTACCCACACCGGAGTCTCCGATCAGGAGCAGCTTGAAGAGCAGGTCATACGTTTTCTTCGCCATTTGAATTTTTAAATATAAAAAACGAGTTAGACCTACAGAAAATAATCAGTCCCCCCCACAAAAACACATACACCAGACAGGGCAGATCGCTGCGGGGCTTAGTGGGCTGATGTCGGAGAAATCCGGCTAAACTTGGGGCTACGGTAGCTTTGCTAATGCTAGCCAGCGGCGACGCACTGCACAGAATCGCGGTTTGAGATCCAGCAAAATGGACTTAACGTCAGTCGTCCTCCCGAAATCGGCCGGTTTTCCTTCTCTGGAGAAGATTTTCCCCCTTTCTCCACTCTCTCTTTCTCCCACACCGTCGGGACAAAATGGCTCCTCTCTCCGACTTTAAGTCTTTCTTTAAACCTGCCAGCGAGCTATTTCAGTTCCTCGGCGTGCCGCTTCATCCCAGCCACCCCTGGTTAACAGTCCAAAAGCGTCGATGATGTCGTGTGCCCGTTAAATCGTCTGACCGGTGCCGGTATTTCTGTTTTGTTTATAAGTTTTTAAGAAGCCGAGACAGACGACCGCCGTCGCCTTCGAATGGAGCCTCCAAGGCGACACCCTTGACTCGGGGCCCCGCCCCTTGCTCCGCCCTCCGCCAGCGTTGTCCCTCCCGATTGGTCTAGGCAGCCGCCTTTCAAATCTCCCTCCAACGACGATTGGGCAGATTGTTAAGCATCAGGCGACGTGTGGGCGTTTCCGACGCGCCTGTTTGGAGAGGGGGGGCGTAAATGTGACTGCGTGACCATCCCGGAGCGTGTTGGCTCCGGTTGCCCCTCCGGTTACGTGGTCTAAATACAGCTGTCACAGACCAAATGCCAGATCATTTCAGATAGCGGGTCTCTGGGTCCCCCTGGTTCCCTTCATATGGTGTTTTTGCCCCTCCAGCATTTGTGATGTTAGACATGGGCTCCAGTTGTTGAGTAAACAGTGTTAACAGCGCACTCTAATCCGGGTGTGTCCCGGATTACAGTGTTTTGTGGAAAAACCAGATCGGGACAGTCATCAGTAGGTTCACCTTAACACATTTTCAAATCGTGCTCCGTGCTCCGGTCAGGAATAATACGGTTTTTTTTTTTTTATCGCTTTCGGCTCAGGCTGTAAAGAGTTGGTGCCCCTGGCCGGTTGCTGAGGCTGTGGTGAGCCTGATGTGGCGTGTGGTGTGGTAACGGGTTTTCTCTGGAGTTCCAGTAAAGCAGGCAGAGGGCTGAGTCACAGAACACGGGGGTGACTCAGGTTGGACTATGGTGGCTGCAGTTCATTTGCTCAGTGAGTCAGTTGAAAGGCTCGGAAACAACTGACCAGGGCAGACCTGTCAAAGGAGCTTGTCATGTGGGATTCACACACACACACACACACACACAATTTGTAAATGTTTTGTGTGTCAGTGATACATAACGCATAGTTTAGTTTTTTCTGTTTCTCTCTCTCTCTCTCTCTCTCACACACACACACACACATTACATGCACAGTTGCACAAATTCCTCCCGTTCTCTTGAGAGAGAAAACTTTCACATTCGGAAACACGCAGTAGGGGTGTGGTGGGGGATATGTAAGATAATACAGCGCAGTTTGAGTCAGCGAACTCAGCACATCTGGTTCCGTTAAACGCACCACGTGTTCCTACAGAACCTCAGCTCTGGTTAACGTTTAATTCCACTCTCCATATTGCAGCAAAGCTGTTGTCAGCAGTCAATCCTCATATACTGTTACGGTAAAGGTCTGGCTCTCATGTGGGTCACCTAATAACACAGCAATGGCCATATTTATAATATATAACACAAATCCAGAATATGACTTTTTTATACTTTAAAAAACAGAACTAACAAGGTGTTAAATATTAGTCATGTATTCTATATAGCATGGCCTATAAAATACATCAACCGTAACATAGTTTTATTTAAGATTCATTTTGTTGCTAGTGAAGATGACAAAGGCCCGTTATGCCTTCCAGTGACGTATTCCTTGTGAATGTTCCCTCATGGAGCGATTTTATCATCATGACACACACATTATTATTACCGTAAACAAAAAAAGGCTCATTTAACAATGTGGAGTATTTTATTACCATGCACACACAAAAAAGTCTCGTTCAAGAATGTGGAGTATTTTATTACCATGCACACACAAAAAAGTCTCGTTCAAGAATGTGGAGTATTTTATTAGCATAAACACACAAAAAAGTCTAGTTCAAAAATGTGGAGTATTTTATTACCATGCACACACAAAAAGTCTCGTTCAAAAATGTGGAGTATTTTATTACCATGCACACACAAAAAGTCTCGTTCAAAAATGTGGAGTATTTTATTACTATGCACACACAAAAAGTCTCGTTCAAGAATGTGGAGTATTTTATTACCACACACACAAAAAAAAGTCTCATTCAAGAATATGGAGTATTTTATTACAATACACACACAAAAAAGTCTCGTTCAATAATGGAGTATTTTATTACCATGCATACACAAAAAGTCTCATTCAAGAATGTGGAGTATTTTATTACCATGCACACACAAAAAAGTCTCGTTCAAGAATGTGGAGTATTTTATTACCACACACACACACACACACACACACACACACACACACACACACAAAGTCTCATTCAAGAATGTGGAGTATTTTTATTATCATATACCGAAAAAAGTCTCATTCAGGAATGTGGAGTATTTTATTACCCCACACAGACACACAAAGTCTCATTCAAGAATATGAAGTATTTTATTACCATGCACAAAACTGCTGTGCAACTGACAGCGCCTTATTTAATCAATTAACCGAATTGATCACTAGGCAGGGGACATTGCCGAACGCGTTGGCAGCTCGAAGGCGCCCCCTGCCGGCTGAAGAATCGCGCTTAAGACAGCGCGGATTCTTACACATACGGTAGATGACGCTAGTGGTCCAAATGTGGACGAAACGGTCGGATTGTAACACACCTGGGCCTTCGTGTTAAAGAAAGAAATGAGCTAACAGTGAAATACACATATGAGACAGCCCTGCGGCGTTTGTTGCGCTTTTAAAATATAGAATTGCCCGTTTTTGAACAGTCGTATTATAATATAAGCGAGGATTTACTGTACCAAAATGCAGTTTTTTATTTTTTGTTATATATTATAATTTTATTTTTCCTCCTGATATTTTTAAGGAGCTAATGTTCAGGGTGTACATCCGTAATATGTCCGTATATATTATTAATATTTTTTATTTATTAATACATTAATAAGAGTATATATCTTAGTCATTTTCTGTTTGGTTTATTTTGGCAGTAAGGATGAGAGAGAGAGAGAGAGAGAGAGAGAGAGAGAGAGAGAGAGAGAGAGAGAGAGACGCACATCCTCCACGTCCCAGTTGCGCGCAGCTCGAGCTTGGGCAGGGCTGCAGCGTTGCGGCGGTCGACACCGTCTCGAGCGGACTCTTCCACACGCGCGCCCACACCGCACCGAGTCCATGAAGACGGTGAGCTTACGGTTCCGTCCCGTCGTGATTTACGCCCCGTCCGGTAGCGATTTTTCGTTCGTGTCGCGGGACGACGGATATTTTTCTCGGGACAGACATGACGCGCTCGTTACCGAGAACTGATGCTACAACCCGTCGCGCGACGCCGCGTCGTCTCTAGCTCGTTTTGTCGGTGGTTTTTTGTTTTGCTTCTTTTCCTGACGGGAAGGTTTCCAACATGTCTCTGAAATCCAAGCAGTGCGAAGCGGTGAAGGTGGTGGTGCGCTGTCGCCCGATGAGTCGCAAAGAAGAGGCGTCTGGCCACGAGAGCGTCGTGCAGGTAGACGTTAAAGTGGGCCAGGTCGCGCTGCGCAACCCCAAGGCGGGCCCGGGAGAGCTCGTGAAGACCTTCACCTTCGACGCGGTGTACGACGCCGGCTCGAAGCAGAGCGACGTCTACGACGAGACGGTGCGTCCACTCGTGGATTCGGTGCTGCGCGGGTTCAACGGGACCATCTTCGCGTACGGCCAGACGGGGACGGGGAAGACGTACACCATGCAGGGCCAGTGGGCGGACGCGGAGCGGCGCGGGATCATGCCCAGTTCCTTCGAGCACATCTTCACGAACATCTCGCGCTCGAAGAACCAGCAGTACCTGGTGCGGGCGTCCTACCTGGAGATCTACCAGGAGGAGATCCGGGACCTTCTGGCCAAGGAGCACGGCAGGAGCCTGGAGCTGAAGGAGAGCCCAGAGACAGGAGTGTACGTGAGCGAGCTGTCGTCCTTCGTCACCAAGAGCGTGGCGGAGATCGAGCACGTGATGAACGCGGGCGACCGGGCACGCTCGGTGGGCGCCACCAACATGAACGAGCGCAGCTCCCGATCGCACGCCATCTTCACCGTCACCGTGGAGTGCGGGCAGCCCGGGCCGGACGGGCGCACTCACATCCGCGTGGGCAAGCTAAACCTGGTGGATCTGGCGGGCAGCGAGCGGCAGGCGAAGACAGGAGCTCGAGGCGAGCGTCTGAAGGAGGCGGCGAAGATCAACCTGTCGCTGTCGGCGCTGGGCAACGTGATCTCGGCCTTGGTGGACGGGCGGAGCTCGCACGTGCCGTACCGCGACTCCAAGCTAACACGGCTGCTGCAGGACTCGCTGGGGGGCAACGCCCGCACGGCCATGGTGGCCACGCTGGGGCCGGCCGCCTGCAGCTACGAGGAGACGCTGACCACGCTGCGCTACGCCAGCCGGGCCAAGCGGATCAGGAACGTGCCGCGGGTCAACGAGGACCCCAAGGACGCGCTGCTGAGGGAGTTCCAGAGGGAGATCGCCAGGCTGAAGGCGCAGCTCGACCGGCGGGGCGCGCCGGGCGCGAGGGAGAAGAAGGGCAGGAAGGACCACGGGCAGGAAGAGGAGGGCGAGGAGGAGGAGGATATGGAAAAGGAGGCACAGGAGTACATCAAGGAGCAGCAGGAGAAACTGGAGCGGGAGAAGGAGGCCATCATGGACGACCGCACGCTGGTGGTGGAGGAGAAGCAGAGACTCCTGGAGGAGAAGGAGAGGATGATGGGAGATCTCAGGAAGGAACAGGAAGCCACTGCTCTCCTCACCGCCAAGTTCAAGGTGTGCGTGCGTGCGTGTGTGTGTGCGCGTGTGTGTGCGCCTGTGTGTGCGCGTGTGTGCGTGCGTGTGTGTGCGTGCGTGCGCGTGTGCGCGTGCGTGTGTGCGCGTGCGCGTGTGTGCGTGCGCGTGCGCGTGTGTGTGTGCGCGTGTGTGTGTGTGTGTGTGTGTGTTTGAGAGCGGTGATATAGAGGAGGGGGTGTGTTTCTGGGTCATGACTTAGGTGCTGGTCAGAGCTGGTTGACCTAATACCTCCTCTGTGTGTGTGTGTGTGTGTGTGTGTGTGTGTGTGTGTGTGTGTGTGTGTGTGTGTGTGTGTGTGTGTACGACAGAGCAGAAAACAGACGCGTACACAATAAACACTTTGTTATGGCCCTCAGACGCACACAGGTCGAGCTTCAGATCTTGATATTAATTAAGCGCGTGTTGAACTTTAATTTGTTTTAAGTTGCAGAGATTCGAACGTTGACCTTTCCCTAAAGGCCACATGACCTTGTCGCACTGGCAACACAGATCACTCTGACACTCGTCACGTACTGAGGAGTCTGGAATCAGACATGCCCATGGCAACCCGGCTCGGCCGGCCAGTACCGACACGCAGACGCGCCGGCTTCTGGCCTGTACCTGGCAGGTCACGACCTTGCAGCACAGGAAAACATCACACATGGCACCATTACGGAAAATGCTTTGGTCATCCCATAATTCCACAATCCATTCCATGATAAAATTAAGGAAAATCTGAAGATTAGGATGGTCACGTGTTTCCGGACTTCCGGACACTAGCTGGCGTGTTTATACCCAAATCCTTGTATTCGGATGTGAGCATTTTTATTCATGCTGGCGAGAGTTGACAGGGTTGGGTTTTGGAGGTCTGAGAGGAGAGTTGACATTGCAAAGAGGAATTAGCCAGAAAGGACAGAGAGAGAGGGAGGGAGGGTTTTTAGACATGAACGAGTGTAGCTGGCTATAAAAAGGTCCTGTAAGTGGGTTACTGGCGGTTCTTTGACCTGAAACGCGGTACGGGCGGAGAGCAAGGTTGAGAGATGTGTGTCACTCTCACACTCACACACTCACACACACACACAAGCACAGACAGGAAGTCCTTTATTACTCATTCACCCTAATCGCATAATAAGACTGGATGGCTGACTGAAGGCAGGAGGAAGGAGAGAGAGACCTTGAGAGAGAGACCATGAGAGAGGGAGAGACCAGGAGAGAAGAGGAGGAGAGACGTGTCTGGCCCTGTTTGCTCCTGCTTTGTTGTCTCCATTTTAGAGCAGCGTTGTCTCAATGAGAGCTTAGGTCAGCTAATATCAAAACAACCGAGAAACACACACACACACACACACACACAGTCTCTGAGGGTGACTGACTGTTCACTTACTGTATATCCTCTAATTAAAGATGGAAGTTTCTGTTTTATAGACTGTGTGTGTGTGTGTGTGTGTGTGTGTGTGTGTGTGTGTGTGTGTTTGTGTGTGTGTGAACTGACAGGTACAGCTCACGATTCCGCTCTAATGAACTCAAGACTAGACCAAGCAGAGCACGTTTTTCGACTGGTTTGTAATTCTCAGTTCCGATTGGCTGGCATACATGTCCATCATAATTAAAACTCAGCAGCGAACCAATCAGAGGGCAGGTGAGGGAGTCGCACAATCGTGAGATTGTGGGTGGGTGGGTGGGTGGGACAGGAAGGAGGGAAGGAACAGCTCTTTTTGTGTTGGGATGGGTTGGGACGTGTTGGGATGGGTTGGGACGTGTTGGGATGGGTTGGGGGTTCGAGGTGGATGCTTTCAGGTGGGTGACCCCAAAAACAGACTGGGCGCCTTGGTACGCCCAGCTGATCAGCAGGTCGGCACACAAACATCCGAGCGGTGAGCTATTCTTGGAATTCCTTTCAGGAGCGCGGACACACACACACACACACACACAGATAATTCCGGTCTTCTGTTGGATTTCATATAGTCGCATCTCCGAGCGCAGGGACGGCACGTTATTGAAATGTCGTGCCTCTTCGGTCACGGCACCGCATTTAACCAATCACGATGAAGCAGTAACGTTTTACAAATAGCTGATTACAATGCCGACGCCTGTCCGTTATTTCCCGGCAGCCGATGAGTCATAGGCGCCCCGTCCAGCCAGCTGTGTTTTCAGCCAATCGCAGCGCAGGCCGGTGAACAATAACAGCGAAGCAGGAAGTACATCAGCTCGGCCCTGACGAGGAGTGCAGGTGCTTTGGGCTTGCACAGGAAATGGAGGAAAAAAAGCACACACACACACACATATACTCACACTCACTCACACACACACACACACACACACTCACAGTCTGCTGTCTGCTCTGTTGTTCTCTTTTCCTCTCCCCTTCCTTCCATAAACCTCTGTATGCAATGTGAGTGTGACTGTGTGTGTGTGTGAGTGTGACTGTGTGTGTGTGTGTGTGTGAGTGTATGAAGTTGAGATATGCTCTTACGCATTAAAAAACACAAGCTGGAGGTTAAATGAGTGTGTTCTGAGCTGAAGAGAATCTCCTGTGTGTGTGTGTGTGTGTCTGCGGGTGGGTGGGTGTAGGTGTGTGTGTCTTTGTCTCCTGTAAGATTCACTCATCTCTCTGCTCCCAGCATGCACTGCCGAGCTGCTGAAATATTGATGAGTCAGCGTCTGTGCGAGCAGGGGTGGAGCTCCTCCCCTGGGCTGTCGCCCAATGAGATCACAGCTCGTAGACATTTATAATGAGCCTTTCCCGGTCCCATTTCTGTTGCTATAGCAACGTGAGTGAGGGAGGT
>NC_049542.1:3018287-3025787 GCF_013358815.1 Electrophorus electricus
CAAACTGCAGTGGGTCCATGGAGGCTGGCAGTGAAGCACTTTATCACAACCGGCGTGAGGGAAACAGGGTTTCATCGGGTCAGGGACGATGGTGGATCGTTTGAAACAGGATGGGGTGATACCCTGTGCCAGGGAGAAGTTAAAGAGAGGTGTGTGCGCATGCGTGCGTGCGAACTGTATTACAGTATCCACACGCAATACCACAGCAATACAAATGAATAAACCCGCTGACTCGGAGCTTGTTGCTGAGATGGGATTGATCTCCGGTCGGGCGCCGTCTCAACCTCAGGGACATGAAGGCCATCCAGAGAGGACACCAGAATTGTCCACGTCCACGCTGGTGTTTAGTGTTTAGTGCGCATCTCACTGGTAGAGAGAGAGACAGGCTGTTGATAATCTATCCCACTCATTACCAGAGAGAGCAACAGACAGGTTGTTGTACACGCGCTCATGTACACGCGCTCAAACACGCGCTCATGTACACGCGCTCATGTACACATACTTATGTACACGCGCTCATACACGCGCTCATGTACACGCGCTCATGTACACATACTTATGTACACGCGCTCATACACACGCTCATGTACACGCGCTCATGTACACATACTTATGTACACGCGCTCATACACACGCTCATGTACACACGCTCATGTACACATACTTATGTACACGCGCTCATACACGCTCATGTACACATACTTATGTACACGCGCTCATACACGCGCTCATGTACACATACTTATGTACACGCGCTCATACACACGCTCATGTACACATACTTATGTACACACGCTCATGTACACGTGCTCATGTACACGCGCTCATGTACACATACTTATGTACACGCGCTCATACACGCGCTCATGTACACATACTTATGTACACGCGCTCATACACACACTTATGTACACATACTTGTGCGTACGCTCATGTACACGCGCTCATGTACACACGCTCATGTACACGCGCTCATGTACACATACTTGTGCGCACATTAATGTACACACGCTCATGTACACACGATCATGTACACACGCTCATGTACACGCTCATCTACACATGCTCATGTACACACACTCATGTACACATACTTGTACACACACTAATACACACACACTCATTTTCACACACATATCCCTCTCTTGCACATTTTCTCTGATTAATGGTCTTTTTTGTCCTGGGAATTGATTTCTCTCTCTCTCTCTCTCTCTCTCTCTCTCTCTCTCTCTCTCTCTCTCTCAGTAAGTTCACTCAGATGAAGAAGAGACCTGCCTCTGCGGTGGGCTATAAACGACCAATCAGCCAGTATGCCAGGGTTGCCATAGCGATGGGAGCCCACTCCAGATACAGAGTATGTTTGGGGAGGTTTTTTTTGGATGTTAACGAGGAAGACATAAACTTTATTAATTACTTTATTAATTACTGCACTACTATGTGCTGTTAAGATATTATGAAGTGTTTTGTTAGTGGTCACGGGTTTGTTCCGTATATATGAGCGTGTGTTTGGGTTTTTTAGCTGCTAACCCTCTTTCACCATGAGGCATTTGTTTATTTATTTATGTTTGTTTGTTTATATATTTGTTTACTTATTTATGTTTGTCTGTTTGTTTGTGGGCCTTAACACAGGCAGAAAACATCATGCTTCTGGAGCTGGACATGACTCCGCCCACCCTGTTTCACATGGACTTCCCGAGGTCAGGGTCAGAGGCGGAGCCGAGTCAAGACGCGCTATTGGACAACGCTTCGTACAGAGAGAGGATGGCAGGGGGCCGGGTCAGGAAGTCTCGGTCATGGTCAGTGCGGCGTCGGGTTAATCCCGGAGAGCATTTGGATCTGTTGGGGAGACCCGAGGGGGGAAATAAGAAAGAATTATCACAGCACCGAGACAAATCGGGAAATTTAAGTGTGAATTGTACACTGCTTTCGGCAGGACCGTTACCTGGCTAGATTACCCGTATTAAATTAGAATTGGTGCTTGAAGTAATCTCGGATTAGCGGTGTTTTGGGATTAGACACAGGGAGCCCTAACCATTGCGTTATTCCTTGTGTGTGTGTGTGTGTGTGTGTGTGTGTGTGTGTGTGCGCGCGCAGGTGCCAGACTCTCCGGCCCACCTCCTCCTCAGGCTCACCCTTCTCTCTGGCATCCTCAGGGTCCAACAGCCTGCCACACGCCCACA
Organism: Electrophorus electricus; assembly: GCF_013358815.1. Taxonomy (NCBI): domain Eukaryota; kingdom Metazoa; phylum Chordata; class Actinopteri; order Gymnotiformes; family Gymnotidae; genus Electrophorus; species Electrophorus electricus. Next base: position 3,020,468 of record NC_049542.1, read on the forward strand.
GCGCTACCACAGCAACAGCTCACCAGTGAGGTTCCAGGGAACTCGGGCCTCGTCGCTTCTGCGGTGCACCAATGAGGGACGAGCAAAGGGTCACTCGTCCTGCCCCCTTCTCGTATTGTATGTTACCACTGCGCAAAACCTGGCCCAATCAGCCGAGGCTTCCCCCTGTTCAGCTCTGGCTCAGTACACCAATCAGAGAGCTGCGACTCTTTTGAGAAGAGTCCTACATGACTTTCTTGTTGTCTACTTTTTCTCACTATCCCTGCATCCTCCCGCTCTCTCTTTTGCTGCCAACATCGAGGGTCCGTTACGTACGTTATTTCGTCCAGTTCGTTCGAATTTTTGTTTTATTTCTCTGTTATTTTGCCTTTCTGAGACTGCTGGACGAACTCAAGACCTTTACTACCGACGTGCTGGGAAAATACACTCCAGAAGTCTTAGCCGGGGCAGGGGGACACGTACCGGAGAGGACGCTCCCAGAGCCCGCGCGTACGGAGCTCTGCGGTGGCGCCACTCTGGACTCCGACCTCTCTTGCTTCCTGTTTGGTCCGCTGTAAAGAGAACACTGGAAAACGAGAGAAAGAGGCATGGCCGACGAGTGGAGACGCCCTGCGCTTCTCTCTTTCCCGGAACTCCATCTGCACGTCTTTCTCTGCGCACGTGTGTGTGTGTGTGTGTCTTAGTGATGGAGCAGGGTCTCTGCTGGATTCCACCCAGAATGTATGCTCTGGAAGGTGGGATCTGGAATATGGGTTCTAGATCGCAGGCTCTGGAATGGCCAGAGGTGGGTGTGTTCTGCACAGAGTGGGTAGAAGAGACCGAGCGCGTCTTTCACGATAGCCGGGCCTGCCAACACGGTTCCTGCAAACACGACAGGGGGTTCGTCCATCAGCAAGCCGGAAGCTTTGTCTAGTGACACGAGACTTCTCACTGGAGCAGACGTGCCATAACGTAATGAGAGTGAAATCATCATGGAGACGCCTAATTGTGGCGTTAAAAAGGGGGGCTCGCAGTTGCAGGCAGACACCATAGTTTGATGGTTCTGGACATACAGCAGGAGGGAGTGGTTGACCTGCGTGGGAGGGTTACTTCTACCCATTCTGGGGGTCCGAGCTTCGCTTAAACCTTTAAATTTCTGCGCAAACTGGTACCAAAAGACATCGTAGGACGCACACAAATACACTTAATACAGATACCTGATCTGAAAGCTAAACACAAAGAGGATGTCTCGAGTTAACATACACAATGAAATGCGCACACACACAAACAAACACACTTAAAACAGATACATGATCTGAAAGCTAAACACAAAGATGGCGTCTCTAGTTAACATACACAGTGAATTGCACGTGTGCACACACACACATATCCTCTGGCCCATCCACCAGACTGGAACTGTACAGATAGATGAAGTCTCATTAAGAATAAGAACTGTGAATATTTGCGTGTGTTTAAATTGTGTGTTATTGGCTTATGGACTGTGCGATATCTCTGAACTACTGAAATAAAGCAAGAGATTACCAGTGAAAATATGTTCATCTGGATTGAAAGGCTGGTTTTGTCTGCTAATCCTGATCTGGATTATACTTCTTTTGGTTAGGAGAAAACACCTACACCTCTACCGCAACTGTACTGCTACCTCACCTACACCTCTACCAGTGTGTTTTAATACATTGCAGTGAGAAATCCAGTGTGCTATAATACAGTGCAGTGAGAAATCCAGTGTGCTATAATACATTGCAGTGAGAAATCCAGTGTGCTATAATACAGTGCAGTGAGAAATCCAGTGTGCTATAATACATTGCAGTGAGAAATCCAGTGTGCTATAATACAGTGCAGTGAGAAATCCAGTGTGCTATAATACAGTGCAGTGAGAAATCCAGTGTGCTATAATACAGTGCAGTGAGAAATCCAGTGTGCTATAATACAGTACAGTGAGAAATCCAGTGTGCTACACTCATCATCCGTGCTATCAGAAGTGCCTGCCTTACACTGTTACACACTGTTACTTACTCTGTCCTGTTAGAGGTGTGCAGTTAGTCCCCACCAAACAGCGCTGCTTTACAGACTCTGAGCCGGTTTACATTAAAATGTTTGTGTGTAAGGCACACCAATTTAGAGAGTGCGGTAAATTAATCTCTCTCTCTCTCTCTCTCTCTCTCTCTCTCTCTCTCTCTCTCTCTCTCTCTCTCTCTCTCCTAGATCTAGGCATTAATATTTAACAACGAGCTACACACACGGACACGCTCCTGTTACGATGGGTCAGCGAAAGCAGGGTCGTGTTCTCTTTAACCTCCCACTCAGACAGATTTCCCCTTTCAGCGAAAGTCGTCGCCGCGGGAAACGGAACGCTGTCCGACACGGAGCACTCAGTCTCACATGCCCTGATGAACTCTGGGGCCAGACAGTACAAGCCAAGCGGGTCATCTTGTACACACACACACACACACACACACGATGACTGGCAAGCTCAGTGTGAATGCTTGTGTATGTTCGTGTGTGAGAGAGAGATCTGATCAGGACTGGCCTAAAAATATTCAGTTATACCTGCCTCATCACTTCTGCAACAAATGACATTGAACTGTTTGACTGGTACCAGTTCTAATTTTCTCATTTTAAACTGGTTCTCTTACTCAGGACCATTAGAACTCGGTTTTCTGCTTCACTCGTGGTTTTCTGGTGTCACTATGCCCTGGCTCGCCTAATAAAACACTTGGAAGCCCCGCCCATGGCCACTGAGAGCCCCACCCAGAGTGGTTGCAAGCCCCGCCCACGGTCAGCGCAAACAGCCTCGCCACACGCGTGCAGTGTGTGAGAGCAAGAGAAATGGACAGAAAACGCGGAGAGAGAGAGAGAGAGAGAGAGAGAGAAAGAGAGAGAGAGAGAGACGCTCTGTGAAACAGGAGGAGGGTAAAAAATGAGACGAAAGAGAGAGCGGAAGGTGAGGGGCGGGTGTAGGCGACGACAGGGACGCTGCCGGAATTGTAAGAGAAGCGGGATGCGAGGCGGATACTGGGAACAGGACCAGAAATCCATCTCTGTTGCCATGACAACCCCCTTCCCCCCTCCCGGCTGCGCTTTCTTCCGAAGCGTCGCGGTTCGTATTATGCGCTTATTTGCGCTTATTTCTGCCTGTCCCACCTGCCCCCGGGCTCTCACGTTTCTATTACTGTACGTGAGGAAAGTTTTAATGCTCATCCTTCAAAGACAAACGTCCCTTTACGCGTCCAGTACAGTCTGGCTTCTTTTCTTTGTATGCAAACCACGCACGTGTTTAAAAGCCTGAAAGCTACGCATGCGGATTTCCAGAGGAGTTATAAACCACTCCAAACTGTGCAAAGGCTGATCTTGCTGCCCGTGGCGTTAGGAGTCGTTGAAATGAGCGAAGGTCATTTCTGATGTACGCGCATGCGCATTTCATCCTTGCCGTTATTCACGGCGCCCCCGTAGCTTGCAGCAGGACACTCGCGCCATCTGCTGGACAAGGAGCGAGTTACAAATGGGCAAAGCGACACTTTGAGACTTGATATCAAATTGATATCAATCGACGCGAATTGCGGTGGGTTTGTTTGTTTTTTTCTTCTTCGCCTTCATGTTTGCGTTTTACAGAACGCGACGAATTGAAGATCCAGAGGTCTGAGTCATTCAGAGCAGATGATAAGTGATTTCTAAAAATGAATCCGTTCTCCTTATTCCTCTTATTAGCTTTAAGATACAGTTTCCATTGTTCGGTCAGGATGGGCCCGTCAATTACTGCTGATCTGGTTTTAAAGCGCAGTTACCCGCAGCTACCGCCAGGTGGCAGTGGATAAACATTCTGTTTATATTGACCAGCTAGTTACCGCACCAAATAAGGGTTTGTGCAACGTCTGCACAGCCTAGATAATTTGGGAACTTCTGAGCACTCTCCTTTCTCCACGCCCACCTCTCTCTCTCTCTCTCTCTTTCTCTTTCTCTTTCTCTCTCTCTCGCTCTGTGTATTATTACATTGTCATTACAGTATTATTACATTGTTATTGCAGTATTATTACATTCTGCCATTACATTATTATTACATTTTCATTACAGTATTATTACATTGTCATTACAGTATTACTGCATTACTATATTACTGCATTACAGTATTAATGCACTGGGGCGTGTGTTTGGTAACAGTGGGCTCTGGGGCGAGTGTTTGGTAGTGGTAAGCGCTGGGGCGTGTGTTTGGTAGCGATGGGCTCTGGGGACGTGTGTTTGGTAGCGGTGGGCTCTGGGGGCGTGTTCTTGGTAGCGGTGGGCACTGAGTGTGTGTTTGGTAGCAGTAGGCACTGAGTGTGTGTGTTTGGTAGCGGTGGGCACTGAGGGCGTGTGTTTGGTAGCGGTGGGCACTGAGTGTGTGTTTGGTAGCGGTGGGCACTGAGTGTGTGTTTGGTAGCGGTGGGCACTGAGGGCGTGTGTTTGGTAGCGGTGGGCACTGAGTGTGTGTTTGGTAGCAGTGGGCACTGAGGGCGTGTGTTTGGTAGCGGTGGGCACTGAGTGTGTGTTTGGTAGCAGTGGGCACTGAGGGCGTGTGTTTGGTAGCGGTGGGCACTGAGTGTGTGTTTGGTAGCGGTGGGCACTGAGTGTGTGTTTGGTAGCAGTAGGCACTGAGTGTGTGTGTTTGGTAGCGGTGGGCACTGAGGGCGTGTGTTTGGTAGCGGTGGGCACTGAGTGTGTGTTTGGTAGCGGTGGGCACTGAGTGTGTGTTTGGTAGCGGTGGGCACTGAGGGCGTGTGTTTGGTAGCGGTGGGCACTGAGGGCGTGTGTTTGGTAGCGGTGGGCACTGAGTGTGTGTTTGGTAGCAGTGGGCACTGAGGGCGTGTGTTTGGTAGCGGTGGGCACTGAGTGTGTGTTTGGTAGCGGTGGGCACTGAGTGTGTGTGTTTGGTAGCGGTGGGCACTGAGGATGTGTGTTTGGTAGCGGTGGACTCTGGGGACGTGTTTGGTAGCGGTGGGCACTGAGTGTGTGTTTGGTAGCGGTGGGCACTGAGTGTGTGTTTGGTAGCAGTGGGCACTGAGGGCGTGTGTTTGGTAGCGGTGGGCACTGAGTGTGTGTGTTTGGTAGCAGTGGGCACTGAGGGCGTGTGTTTGGTAGCGGTGGGCACCTAACTTGCAACAACCCCTGTCCCAGACAAGAAACCTGTATGGAAAACGGTGCAACAGCAACAGGTGTCCCATCCAAAGCTTCCAGGTGGATCTGGAATATATCAAGCCCGTATTCCAGGGTCATGACTTCCTCCCGCCTCCGTTCGGCACTAACCAGGGCAACCGGAGAACATGCTGGTCCGCTTTAGTCATTTGTG
>NC_049542.1:3030787-3035787 GCF_013358815.1 Electrophorus electricus
AGAGGGGTCACCTGACAAGGGCGATATTAATAATCGGGTGATCTGGAACGAAGGAGGGGCTCGTGGGTAGTGTAGTGCTCCTTGCGTGGAGGGGCCGGAAGGCGTTAGAGTGTGTTTACACAGAGGCGTGTGTTGTCTGGATGCTTGCTGTGTGTGTGTGTGTGTGTGTGTGTGTGTGTGTGTGTGTACTGAACCACTGCAGTGGTTCACCAACTCTGGCATATTTCGCGCTGTACTGTAATAATAGTTGTGTAAACTGTAAGCCGTGACGTGACCTTTGTACGCTGTACGAGTCTCTGTCTGTGTGTTTTGTGTGCTTGTTTGTATATTTGGTGGGGGCGTGCGCGCGTGTGTGTGTGATGGATTTATTGATGTCTTGTGTTCTCTGCATAGATCATGGCTGGTGTGTTCCCAGGCCGTAAGATTAACTCTCTTTTCCCTTGGGCGGGGCTACCACGATCGGCCAATGGCCTGTTCGATAGAGAGTGGGGCTAGATGCCACCTTATCAAAAGACACACGATGTGGGCGAAGTAGCGGCAGTCGCGCATATTTTAACAAAAAATAGCAGTAAATTAAAATTAACATGCTTAATAAATTAAAATATGCATAATTTAAAATGAATATGCATAATATAACCAGTCGTCAGTCATTATAGGACCTGAATAGCAGCAGATTACGTAAAAATAAGTTGTCCTGTAGTCACACAGGTGTCAAGTGCCATGAGCGCAGTCACGTTCTCGTACCAGCGAAATATGCTGGCAGCACTTGCTGGTCGTCGTTTAAGATCAGATCAGATCAGATAACCCAGCACCTTGTTCAGCGATCACCCATAGCGTCACCGTTTGGTCGTTCGGTTGGTGGGAGGAATGTCTGCTGGTGTTGATGGGAAGTGCCTACAGCCAGATTCTGCATGTTTTAAAATCTTTTTACCGATGATGTCGCCATCGGGCGCTGTGTGTGATGCTCTCTCTCTCTCTCTCTCTCTCTCTCTCTCTCTCTCTCTCTCTCTCTCTCTCTCTGTCTCTCTCTCCTCCTTTTCAGACTCCACTCTGGCCCCTTGACGCTTGTTCAGCTGCAGTCACTGAATAGGTAAGAAATAAGCGTGTCTAGAGTGTGTCGGCAGTGTGTGTGCACAGGCACCAGAACTCTGCTCGTGTTAGCATGAGTCCGTGCGTGTTTGTGTGTGCGTGTTTGTTTGTTACACCAGAACATTTAACGTTCTTTCCTCCTGTGTTGAGGTTTGAATCCTTTTAAAGGAAAATAATTTATATCCTCCAAGAACGTCTCTCTTCTGTGTGTTAGCCACGCGTCTCTCTGCTGTGTGTTAGCACGACTCTGTGTTAGCACGACTCTGTGTTAGCCACGCGTCTCTTTGCTGTGTGTTAGCACGACTCTGTGTTAGCCACGCGTCTCTCTGCTCTGTGTTAGCACGACTCTGTGTTAGCCACGCGTCTCTCTGCTGTGTGTTAGCACGACTCTGTGTTAGCCACGCGTCTCTCTGCTGTGTGTTAGCACGACTCTGTGTTAGCCACGCGTCTCTCTGCTGTGTGTTAGCACGACTCTGTGTTAGCCACGCGTCTCTCTGCTGTGTGTTAGCACGACTCTGTGTTAGCCACGCGTCTCTCTGCTGTGTGTTAGCACGACTCTGTGTTAGCCACGCGTCTCTCTGCTCTGTGTTAGCACGACTCTGTGTTAGCCACGCGTCTCCCTGCTCTGTGTTAGCACGACTCTGTGTTAGCCACGCGTCTCTCTGCTGTGTGTTAGCACGACTCTGTGTTAGCCACGCGTCTCTCTGCTGTGTGTTAGCACGACTCTGTGTTAGCCACGCGTCTCTCTGCTGTGTGTTAGCACGACTCTGTGTTAGCCACGCGTCTCTCTGCTGTGTGTTAGCACGACTCTGTGTTAGCCACGCGTCTCTCTGCTGTGTGTTAGCACGACTGTGTTAGCCACGCGTCTCTCTGCTGTGTGTTAGCACGACTCTGTGTTAGCCACGCGTCTCTCTGCTCTGTGTTAGCACGACTCTGTGTTAGCCACACGTCTCTCTGCTGTGTGTTAGCACGACTCTGTGTTAGCCACGCGTCTCTCTACTGTGTGTTAGCACGACTCTGTGTTAGCCACGCGTCTCTCTGCTGTGTGTTAGCACGACTCTGTGTTAGCCACGCGTCTCTCTGCTCTGTGTTAGCACGACTCTGTGTTAGCCACGCGTCTCTCTGCTGTGTGTTAGCACGACTCTGTGTTAGCCACGCGTCTCTCTGCTGTGTGTTAGCACGACTCTGTGTTAGCCACGCGTCTCTCTGCTGTGTGTTAGCACGACTGTGTTAGCCACGCGTCTCTCTGCTGTGTGTTAGCACGACTCTGTGTTAGCCACGCGTCTCTCTGCTGTGTGTTAGCACGACTCTGTGTTAGCCACGCGTCTCTCTGCTGTGTGTTAGCACGACTCTGTGTTAGCCACGCGTCTCTCTGCTGTGTGTTAGCACGACTCTGTGTTAGCCACGCGTCTCTCTGCTGTGTGTTAGCACGACTCTGTGTTAGCCACGCGTCTCTCGTCCTCTCCACCTTTCCGGTCAGTGTGTTGTGTCCTACACACAAACGGTTGTTTATTGTAGCAACATTGTAGCATTACATGTGACATTACGCGTGCGTGTCGGCTGGGTGTGCGTTACCATGACAGCGTAGTGTTTACCCTGCACTTAGCAGGGCACAGCTAATCAGTGCTAATAGCAGGGAAGAGGGGATCACTAGGCCTTTGGTTGCTACAGGTTACTCGCTGCTGGAATGTTTTAGCAGTGTGGCGCTAGCCAAAAGTTCTGTCTGTGTGTGTGTTTTGACAGCGTTGGCTTTTTGAGTCACTCGTGTCTGTGTGTGTGTGTGTGTGTAACGTGATCGGAAAAGTGGATTAAAGGAAAGCAAAAACAACGTCACAAACAAGACGTATAAAGTGTATGGACGTGTGTGTGTGTGTGTGTGTGAGATTGAAAGAGAGAGAGAAACTGAGATGGGGTGGATATTGTACTGATACTGTGGTTGTGTGTGTGTGTGTGTGTGTGTGTGTGTGTGTGTGTATATGTATGTGTGTGTGTGTGCGTATTTGCATGTGTGCTGTGAGAACTATTTAATCCTCAAGAAAGTACATTTGAAATCCCACTAAGGACAAATATAGTCTGGAAATGTGATTATTATTTTTGTCCTTCTAATGATCTGGTTTGCTTTTTTACTGCGGAGTCTCCGGATTTGATCCAGATCGGCCTCGGGTTGCTTTTTCTGTGTGTTTATATGTTTACAGTCTCTCACCGCCTCTTTCTCAGGATGATCGAAGACGGGGACAGGAAGGGACGGACCATGGCTGAGAGGAGACAGATCTTCGTGGACCTGCGTGAGTGCATTGCATGCTGGGTATTTAAGTTTTTAACCGCCTGTGCAAGAGCTGGGCGCCAACCGTATTTGGCTGTGATTCGTTCCAGGGACCGAAAATTTCGACGCGATCCGGCTCTCTGCGTACCGCACGGCGTGCAAGCTCCGTTTCGTGCAGAAGAGATGTAACGGTGAGTACCACCGAAACGCTGTACCACAGCAAAACGTCAGGGGAAACACAGACCCGTAAACGCAGCCAAAACCGCTGAAAATACTGCGGCATTGGGCTGGCCGTCAATACTACAGCATTAGAAAAATACTACTGTACGATACTATACGGCAAAGCACTGCAGCTATTGCTAAATTAGTTCGTGTGTTTTGTGGGCGGGGCTTAACTGGTGGCAGAAAGTGACAGGCTATAGTGGTGTCGGGTGAAGGAATATGGATTATACGGGAACGTGGACTATCCAGACGCCTTCTCTCGTTACTTTAATGGTCTGCCAGCAGAAGACTCGCGAGCGCTCATAAACCCACCACGAAGTTGGTAACCCTCAGCGTTGGGCTGAGAGATCGTGACCCGTAGGCTGCGCATCGTCGGGCCATGTGTGTCAAACCGCGTGGCCAAAGTTAGAGGCGCCGTGGAAAAACCCCAGGCGTGCTTCTCCACGCCTAAGGGTTCACACTCTGCGGTCACGTCCAGGACCACGGGTACTGAGGATTGTGAGATGTTTTGGTTTTTTTGCGTATTATGGACTGTAGCCCTGCCTAGACAACGAAAAGGACATAAAACGCAGCTATACAAGGGCCGTTAGAAACAAATCACTATATACTCACGGTGAACTGCACTTATTTGGCTGGGTTGGTGTTAATTCAGTGTTATTGTACGCTAGAACAATGCGAACCTTGCGTCTAGCACCACGGCTGCCGCTGTCAAGCTATGCGTAAAATGTTATTTCTAGTTCTAGTTTCATAGTTTGCCCCCATAAATGCTTTGCCTGCAAAGTCATCTTCCGTGACCGTATTCTATAAAAAAAACTTGTTTGTTTTTCTGTTTCTGTTCTGGCATCCAACATTGCAACGGAGCATTTTTGTCATTGTTCGTGCTGTGACGTAACCGTGATGTCCGCTCCAGGTTGGCCTGTGAGTTTAGTCGGAAACTTAGGTCGATTCGAGATCGGGTCTGATTCGAGAGCAGGTCTGAAGTGCCATCCCGGTGCTGGAAACGCCAGTCAGATCAAGAAACGGCACGCGTGACGATCGTAAGGTGTGTGCGGTATGTAAATGGTCCTCAGACACCGAGAAGCTAACGTGAGAACGGTCAGTTCAGGACAAGGTGTGTGTGTGTGTGTGTGTTGGGGGGGGCATCTGTGGCTTTTTGTTCCTCTACCAGGAACCAAACAAGAAACGAGTCTGGACAAGATTTCATTGGCTTATCGTGAAAACATCTGCAGGCCGCGTGCATTCATAGCCACCGGCGCGGAACGCGGCACCCGGATGAACGGCAGTCGCGCTCAAAGCAAAGACGGACGGCTGCGCCAATCTCGCTCGGACGCAAATCCCGTCCCAGCGTCCGCAGACGGCCCGCAGAGCGAGAGAGGAGAGGCACGTGTGGGTCATAAGGTCAAATTCCTCCCCAGTGTCCTAGAGG
>NC_049542.1:3040787-3063287 GCF_013358815.1 Electrophorus electricus
AAAAACGCTAGTTAGTGATTAATATAAACTGTGTGTGTGTGTCTGTGTGTGAGAGAGAGTGAGTGTGTGTGCGCTTGTGTATGTCAGGTCAGAGAAGGGGCTGCTGTATAACCTTGTCAGTAAAAGATTGAAAAGTCTGTGCGTGTGCATTATCAGACACTAATGACTTCATGCGTTAGTCATTATTATTAACTGTTATCACTGTTAACCTCCAACAGTATCCACCTCAGTAACACAATAGGAAGCGTAATAGCCTTAAATGTCTTTAAACGCGAGTTATCATTTAGTTGTGTAAGCGTAGAAAATATCAGTTATGTAATACTGAGTATTGCCAAATGCTAATAAACATTAATAAACATGTTCACTATGTTTTTACAGAGTGTTATGCATGATTAAAAGTTTGGGTGTGGCTTCTGCAGGATTGCTGTGTGATTACGGTAGCTCAGTGGGATTATGGTAGCTGTGGGATTACACCAGTTCTGATGGGTTATAGTAGTTCTGTGGGATCACACTTTTGGGATTACACTTGTTGGATTACAGTAGTTTTGTGGGATTACACCAGTTCTGATGGGTTATAGTAGTTCTGTGGGATCACACTTGTGGGATTACACTTGTTGGATTACAGTAGTTTTGTGGGATTACACCAGTTCTGATGGGTTATAGTAGTTCTGTGGGATCACACTTGTTTTGTGTGATTATAATGTCATTCATCATGTCATGCATTCTCTCAATCAGGAGTGTTTTCTTTTGTCATTTACAATGTGTGTGTGTGTGTGTGTGTGTGTGTGTGTGTGTGTGTGCACATGTGTGTAGGGTACAGGGTATAGCTGCTGCTCAGCGTATGAATGAGGAACACGCGTTGATTGCAGCTTATGTGAACAAACTGCAAACCAGTCCACGGTGAGAGTGTGTGTATGTGTGTGTGTGAACGAGAGAAACATAAGAAAATGTATTTAGATTGTTTGTTTTTTGTATATCGTCATTCAATATTTATTATCAGAGACTATTATTTTGTGTGTGTGTGTGTGTGTGTGTGTGTGTGTGTGTGTGTGTGCGCGCGCGAGTAGTGCCCTGGACAGTCCCAGTCGAATGGATGAGGAACACAGACTGATCGCACGATACACATCCCGGCTAGCGTCAGAGCCCAGCAACACAGCCGTGAGTCACTAAGTAATACACATGCACACGTGCACAAACAACTCTCGTCACACTTTCTGATCTCGTAGACATGCATATGCAGATTAATGATCTTACTCACTGTTTCCCAAGTTAGTCTAGTCTCACACGGCTGCTCGTTATCAGACACCAGGTGAGCTGTGTCAGGTGCGTTGGTGCAGCAGTAACTCCGTGTGCTGTGTCAGGTGAGCTGTGTCAGGTGTGTTGATGTAGCAGTAACTCGGTGAGCTGTGTTAGGTGTGCTGTGTCAGGTGAGATGTCAGGTGCGTTGGTGCAGCAGTAACTCCGTGTGCTGTGTCAGGTGAGCTGTGTCAGGTGTGTTGATGTAGCAGTAACTCGGTGAGCTGTGTTAGGTGTGCTGTGTCAGGTGAGCTGTGTCAGGTGTGTTGATGTAGCAGTAACTCGGTGAGCTGTGTTAGGTGTGCTGTGTTAGGTGTGCTGTGTCAGGTGTGTTGATGTAGCAGTAACTCGGTGAGCTGTGTTAGGTGTGCTGTGTCAGGTGAGATGTCAGGTGCGTTGGTGCAGCAGTAACTCCGTGTGCTGTGTCAGGTGAGCTGTGTCAGGTGTGTTGATGTAGCAGTAACTCGGTGAGCTGTGTTAGGTGTGCTGTGTCAGGTGAGCTGTGTCAGGTGTGTTGATGTAGCAGTAACTCGGTGAGCTGTGTTAGGTGTGCTGTGTTAGGTGTGCTGTGTCAGGTGTGTTGGTGCAGCAGTAACTCCGTGTGCTGTGACGGGTATGAGAGCTGCATGTTTTCTCTCTCGGCAGAGACCAGCCCCGCTCAGCTTTAATGCTAGCAAGCAGCAACGGCAGTTAATAGCAGAACTGGAAAACAAGAACAGGTAACACACACACACACACACACACACACACCAACCCGTTATTTGAGTTAATTAATGAATTATTCATTGTGGATGCCTGCGTGGTGTACCTGTGGGTGTGTATTGTGTGTGTGGGTGTGGGTGTGTCTGTGTGGGTGTGTGTGTGGGGGTGTGGGTCTGTCTGTGTGTGTGTGGGTGTGTCTGTGTGTGTATGTGGGGGGGGTCTGTCTGTGTGTGTGTGGGTGTGTGTGTGTGTCTGTGGGTGTGTGCGTGTCTGTGTGTGTGTGTGGGGGGTGCGTGGGTGTGGGTCTGTGTGTGGGTGTGTCTGTGTGTGTGTGTGTGTCTGTGTGTGTGTGTGTGTGTCTGTGTGTGTGTGTGGGTGTGTGTGTGTCTGTGTGTGTGTGTGTGTCTGTGTGTCTGTGTGTGTGTGTGTCTGTGTGTGTGCGTGTGTGCGTGTGTGTGTGTGTGTGTGTGTGTAGGGAGATACTACAGGAGATCCAGCGTTTGCGCTTGGAGCACGAGCAGGCGTCCCAGCCCACTCCTGAGAAGGCCCAGCAAAACCCCACTCTCCTGGCTGAACTGCGGCTGCTCAGGTCATTCCCTTGCTGGGCACGCGTGCTACTCTAGACCCAGGCTTCAGGAGGGGCCTCCAGCCTCACTGTGACTCAATACGTCTGTGGATTTCTGAAATTCAGAAATATTCTTATTCTTCGAGCTGCTCTGCTTAAGTAAAATAAGCGTGTGTATGTTTCTAGGCAGAGGAAGGATGAGTTGGAACAGAGGATGTCTTCTCTGCAGGAGAGTAGGAGAGAACTCATGGTACAGCTAGAGGGACTGATGAAGTTACTCAAGGTACACACACTCTCACACACACACACACGCTCACACACACACGCTCACACACACACACTCACACACACACACACACACGCTCACACACACACACACTCTCACACACACGCTCACACACACACACACACTCTCACACACACACACACACTCTCACAAACACACTCACACACACACACACACACTCTCACACACGCTCACAGTCATACACATTCATACGCGCACACACACACACACACACACACACATTCATATACACATGCATGTATATTAGACACATCAGAGACAGACAGACACACACACACCCAAATTCATATAGACACAAACACACTCACGTATAACACGGACACATCTCACACAGATACACATACACACAAGCACGCGCGCGCACACAGACACGCACCAAACACCCCACGTTCGTACGCGCATAATCTCGCGCGCACACGCACAGCCACCAGAGGGCGCCAGCCGCCTGAACCCACACGCTCTCTTCCTCCGCACCTTTTCGCATTTCCGACACGTTTCTGAGTAACGCGGACCCCGGTCCTTCTTCTCTTCTGTGTGTCACTGTGTTTGTCTTTTCTGCCTCTCCGCTGCCCCCTTCAGGAGGAGGAGCAGAGACAGGCCGTAAGTGTCTTTCCCTGCGTGTGCGTGTGTTTGCATCCTCGACGCATCGCTCGTTCCTCTCCAGCGCTCCTGCTCTGTTCTTCCTAAACTAACAGCTCTGTCAAACCTGTAACGAGTGTTGACGGTGTTCCAAGCAAACAGCAGGCTGTAGTCATGGCGTCAGTGAGGGGTTGAAGGTCACATTTGCCCTGGTCTCTCCCTGCTAGGCTCAGGCAGCAGGGACCCCCCACGCCTTTCCCAGTCCTAGCGCCTCTCGGCCAATCCCCATGCCCGTCCGGTCGGCAGGCTCCACCCCCAGCCACGTGGGCCAATCAAACATGCCCCACGATTCTCTGGCTGGAGTGGGCGGAGACGTGCATGAGGCATTTGCTCAGGGTGAGAAAACATTCTGTTACCCCGTTACACTCTACTGCCCCACTTTATACTGTATTACCCCGTCACACTCTACTGCCCCACATTCTGTTACCCCGCTGCACTCTACTGCCCCATGACATTCTTTCTTCCCATGTTCTCTCTCTCTCTCTCTCTCTCTGTCTCTGTCTCTCTCTCTCTCTTTCTCTGTTGCAGGAGCACGCAGGAACCTTCGGAACGATCTCCTTGTGGCGGCCGACTCTATCACTAACACGATGTCGTCCCTGGTGAAGGAACTGCACACCGGTAGGCTGACCCAAACACTTAGGCCACACCCCCTAATATCCTCCCCACCAATCCGAGCTTCAGTCACAGACGTACAGCTAGCTGTGACCGTAACCGGTCCGGGGTGGGTGTGTGTGTGTGTGGGTGTGTGTGTGGGTGGGTGGGTGGGTGTGTGGGGGGTGTGTTTCTGTATTTTTGGGTCTGTAGTAGAGGACGGAGGGGACGAAGAAGAGAAGAGATTGCAGAATGTGAAGGATCGAGGTACCGGAGAACTACATTACGCAGAATTACCCACAGCTGGGGGCTGGTTTGCAGTGAGGCCACAGAGACTCAAAGCGCACTACATTTGAAACAGCGGAACGTGGATATATTATGATTAGGAACTGAAAGTGCCGAATGGCGGGTTTGTGTCAAGGCTGTGTTTGTGTGGGGTGGGTTTTTTGTGTGGTTTTTTTTTTTTTTTTCCTTCATCTGTTTGATCTGTGCTGTAGCCATAACAACTGTGCTGTAGCTGGGCAGACCATGCTGTAGGCATAGCAACCGTGCTGTAGCCGAGCTGACTGTGCTGTAGCCATAGAAACTGCACTGTAGCTGGGCAGACCGCGCTGTGACGTGTACGAGGCTGAGGCCAGCTCTTCGTGCGTGTGTGTGTGTGTGTGTGTGTGTGTGTGTGTGCGCGCCTTGTGCTAACGAGCCCCCTGAGCCCTAATCACTCTTCATTATTAGCGAGGGAGCCGTTTATAGGTAAGGAAGGGGTGAGATGTGGGGTGCTATGGGAGGGGGTCAGGTTTTTTATGCATGTATGAGGTTTAAGTATTTAACCGGTGACTCGAGTTTATATAGCCCTTCTACGGTTTCATGGCGTGTGTGTGTGACACTGACCAAGCTCTGTCAGGATCTGGGGAGTGTTCATATGACATTTGCAAACCCCATCCTGAGATGCTTCTCTCTGCTTTGACAGGTTAAAGCCAAATGTGAAGTTAATAATGCCAAGTGAGTATAAGAGAAAGTTTACTGTTCTCGCATATGGTACTTATATTCTAATAATAATAATAATAATAATTGTTGTTGTTGTTTTGATACACCCGGGTCACCGTTGTTTGGGGCATGTACCCATCTTGCCGACTTTCATCACACGATGACATCATCCTTTCAGGCGCAGTGATTGGACGGCGGCGAGTGACACTCAGCACACTCCATCCAAAGAAACCAGGCACATCCTTCAGCCACTGCTGTCACCATGACAACATCGGAACAGCCGAGACAATGGCGCAGGGGTCCCGCCTGCTTGTGGCTCAGCCAATCAGAGAAGAGCTTCAAGATTTGTGCAGCAATGTCACCCTATCCGCTGACTCTAACTGTGGATGGAGGAATTTTTTAAATTGTTATTTTTTGTTGTTTAATTACAATTTATTTTTATTTTTTTGGGGGGGGGGGGTTGTTTTCCTTTTTTTGCTGGATTGCCGTTTCTTGATCTAGTTTTATATTAGTTTTGCTCATTGATGTGGAAATATTTCATTAGCGATAATTTTGGTGGTACCAGAGGACTACTGATTGGGCATAGAGATGCAGACCCCCTGTGACCCCGCCGCTTCGGGCTCTGGGGGCCGAGGGCCACTGCGCCTGACTGCGGCAAAACGCCTTAAAGGCGCTGCTTTATTATTAGTACTGGTAGTTGCATTTATATATATATATATATATATAGTGCCTTTCTCTAACTCGGTGGGGGGTGGGGGGGTTGAGACAGTTTAGAGACAGTAATGTGCTTCACTGGATGAGTGAAAGAAAAGGCGAGGCAGATGTGTCTAGAGGGCACTGAGTCAGGGCAGGGTCAGCACGGAGGTCGGTCTCGCGTGGCCGTGGTCAAGTCGATTGGCAGTGTCACTGGCAAGGCTGTGAGAAGTGGGTGTTAGTCCTGTACCGCCGTCCTGCTCGGCGGACGAACAGGACCGAACCCACAAATGGAACGTCTGTGCCGTTTAATTTATTTATAACATTTTTTTTAAAGTTTTGACTTTATTTATGTTCGTAGGACAGCATTTAAGCTTCTAGGTGGATATCCGAGAAGAGATATTTACGAGTGCGAGTCTCTGGGCTCGTCGTCCAGGCAAATAACTAGTCCAGCTTCAGCCTTGGACTCGGGTCTGGTCAACAGCGACTCTTTGGTGTTTAGGACGAGAGTTAGCCTCGGTCCAGAAATATCTCGAGACTCCCGGTCTGGCGTTTCTGGAGTTTGTGTGTATTATTTCAATTTGGTCTGGATTATTTTATTCCTGTAGAAGTGGCCGCAAGTACGAATATTAATATAAAATTAAGACTGAATACATGAAGCAATTGAGGCCTAAACCAGAGTGTTTTTAATGAGGTGCGTCTGCGTAGTTTTATTTGAGTACTGTTTTATAGTCCTTATTTTTCGGTCAGGCGCTGCCTAAGCGCACATGCGCGCACACGTGACCTGTGGTGTACTAATGGTATGTGGGTGTCTGTGGGTGTTTATGATTGCAAAATGCTGGATTGTCACAGTAACGATGCTGCCTTAACAGAGTGTGCCGTGGGAGACTACGTTTTTGGGGTTTTTTTTTTCGTTCTCGGACTCTGCTGTAGAAAAAAAAACCTCGCCAGGGACTTATATAACAGTGCCAAAGCAACTTGAATTGTGGTTGCCCTGTTTGTAGTCTTGTTGTCCTGGTTTAAAGGCTTTAAAACGGCAACAACATCATCAACAACTCTAGTCTTTTTTTTTTTTTTTCTTCTCTTCTAATTTACTGTCAGCTATTCAGATTTCCGGAACTTTCTGTCAGTAAAACCCAGCTAATGGTACACAGGGAAGGGTCTGAGTTCAGTGCCGTAACCCTGCCAGCTTAGAAGCTTGAGTTTGTTTTTGGTTTTTTCAGAGGGAGCAAACACATGAATGCGCGTGAATTTGAAGGATGTGTTTTGACCTTTTGTTTTGCCTCAGTAGACCCTGGGTTGGTCCCTAACACCAGACGGGCTCGGTGACCAATCAGAGCGTGGGTTGGATCGCAGCCGGGACATGGTCCATCACTTTTAAATATTATTTATACCTTTTTTTTTTTTTGAAGTTGTCATTTCAAAGCTAAAAATAATTTGAAAACATCCCCAAAATTTGAATCATTGTAACATCTCTATAAACGAACCAGTTGTCTGAAAGCGCTAGGATTAATCATACTGGTGTGAGAACCCGAAATCCTGACAACGTTTTTTTAAAAGGCACACAACCGCTACACTGGTCCGTGAGAGTTCGTTAAGCTCCTCTGTGGTCCGTGAGAGTTTAAGATCCTCTGCTCTGCGAGAGTTCGTTAAGATCCTCTGTGCTCCGCGAGAGTTCGTTAAGATCCTCTGTGCTCCGCGAGAGTTCGTTAAGATCCTTTGTGCTCCGCGAGAGTTCGTTAAGATCCTCTGTGCTCCGCGAGAGTTCGTTAAGATCCTCTGTGCTCCGCGAGAGTTTAAGCTCCACTGTGCTCCGCGAGAGTTTAAGCTCCACTGTGCTCCGCGAGAGTTCGTTAAACTCCACTTTGGTCCACGAGTTCACTGAGCCGACAGAATTGTGAAGTCCCCACACGGAGACTGGATGGCACGGGTTTTTCTCATAACAGTGAATGCGTGTTGTCGTCGGAGTTTGAAAAGTGGTGGAACATCTCTCTTTTTTTTTTTGCCAGAGGCGAGTGGTGTGCGAGCGAGCGCGCGCCACCTGAGAAGGGCTGATGGGTTGGGAACTCATGGTGCCGGCAGCCAACAGCTTTCTCTCCTTAAATCTCAGAGATTACCACTGTACGACTGTTTCATACCTAATAAATGAAAATAAAACTCCCAAAATGAACACAAGCCTAGAAACATGTTGCTGATGTTGGTTTCAAGTGCTGATCTGTTATACTAAGAATAAATTCTATTTTTAAAAGGAATAACATACCTCTTTTTTTTTTTGCCCTCCTGTATCACTGCTTTGTGTGTGTGTGTGTGTGTGTGTGTGTGTGTGTGTGTGTGTGTGTGTGTGTGTGTGGTGGTGGTGATGTGCATGTGACCACTTGACCCAAAAAGTGAGGGGTTTGGTGATTAACTGATGAGAATTGTGGGAGAACCACACACACACACTGCCGTGATGCATGATGAACACACACTATAGTGATGAACCACACACACTGTGTAAAAATTATTACACATGATAATGACAAATGAAAGATGGTTGTGCCAGAAGTAGGTGAAAATCTTCATGGATTGGCAATATGGATTTGGGATATTTCAAAAGCATGTGAGCAGAATGAGGCAGCTCCACACACACACACACACACACTAAACATAGCAACACTAGCCGCTTCTCCCCAACACGGCGCTCGGAAGCAGCGAGACCAGCCGCTCCCGGACCAGCTCTAGACACAGAGCGCCACTTTGAGTTGGGGCTTCTGTATCTTCTAGCTTTTGTCCCGGTACGGTACGGGCCTGTCAGGATAACGGAGGAGCAGACGGGGACGTTCTCTCTCTCTCCAGCTGGAAAAGGAGTTTAGGCTCCAGGCTCCCACGTACTATAGCACCACCTTCCTGTGTGCTACTGAGGATAAATGGGAGACATGGGATGTGTATTTTTTTGTTTTTGTGGGGGGGGGGGCCAAAGCGACCCGAGGAACCCGCGGGGTGGGTGGTTACACTCGGAGCTCTGAGAGGTTCGGCTGACGCCGTCACAAAGCGTCACCCAGACTGACCAAGAGAGGGAGACTCGATGGAGAGACACAGCGTGTGTGTGTGTGATGTGCGTAAGAGCGACGGTCAGACGGCCATCTTGGCGCGCTGCCAACGTGAGCAGCTGCAACGCGGAGCGAATTTTAATGAGGAGCAGGAGACAAGCCGTGGACAGTGTGTGTGTGTGTGTGTGTGCAAGGGAGAGAGAAACAGATAAAGGCTGAGACTATGTTTATCTGGGAGAGAGGCAGGGGGCAGGACTTTTGTGTGTGTGTGTGTGTGTGTGTGTGTGTGTGTGTGTGTGTGTGTGTGTGTGTGTGTGTGTGTGTGTGTGTGTGTGTTAAAATAGACTGTGGAAGTGGCAGAGATTTACTCAATGACACTGCTCCAAATTCACTACCCATTTTCCTACTGAGCTTCCCGCCATAGCACCATCTCTCTCTCTCTCTCTCTCTCTCTCTCTCTCTCTCTCTCTCTCTCTCTCTCTCTCTCTCTCCATCCTCATTTTCCTCTTTGGTCCTTTCAGTTCCAAGCACATGTACAGACATTAAACGCTACAAAATCGCATGACTGCCAAAGTCGTCTCCTGATCTTTCAGTGCTGACTGTAGTTCTGCTGAGACCAGGGACATGTGTCCACATACACATCTCTGTCTCCTTCTTCTGCTTGGTCCGTTTATGAGTATGAATGCTCTAGTAAGTCTCACAGGTGTGTGTGTGTGTGTGTGTGTGTGTGTGTGCATTGTGTGTTTGGGTGTATGTGTGTGCATTTGTGTATATGCCGGTGTGAGTGTGTGTTGGGTGTATGTGTGTGTGTCTTGTATGTTTGGGCATGCGCGCGCGTGTGTGTGTGTGTGTGTGTGTATACATGCTTTTGTGTATGCATGTGCGTGCGTGTATGTGTTTATGTGCATGCGTGTGTGTGTGTTTAGGTGGGTGTGTGTGTACATACTTTTGTGAGCACATGCTTTTGTGTGTGTGTGTACATGCGTTTGTGTGTGCATGTGCGTGTGTATGTGTTTATGTGCACGTGCATGTGTGTGTGTGGGTGTTTGTATGTTTGCGCATATGTGTGTATGGGTGTGTGTGTTTGCGTGTGCATGTGCCTGTATGTGTTTGTATGTGCACGTGTATGTGTGTTTACATGCTTTTGTGAGCACATGTGTTTGTGTGTGTGTTTGCGTGTGCACATGCATGTGTGCATGTGCTTCTATGTGTTTGCGTGTGCGTATGGGTGTGTGTGTGTACATGCTTTTGTGTGTGCATGTGTGTTTTGTGTGTATGTTTGTGCATATGTGCGTACGGGGGGTGTGTTTGAGTGTGCATGTGCGTGTATGTGTGTGCGCGTGTGGTTTGGGGGTGTGTATGTTTGTGCGTGTGCGTGCGTGCGTGCGTGTATGTGTTTTGTGTGTCCGTTTGGGTGAGTGTGTCTCCATGCACGTGTTGGTTATTATGTTCGGCACTTGTTGACTACTTTGAAGGAGGCCTGAATGACTGCCCAGAGAAACTGTGCTTTCCCTCCCTGTGTATACACAGTGAAGCAGGTAACTAGGCCATTTTGAGCCCAATGGAGCCATTTTGGATCTCCATTGCAGTACAGTGACGCCAGCACAAAAACAAGAGAACTGGATACGATGATGTAAATGGCCGCACGAAGGATGTTAGACGCCCCCCCCCCCCCCCCGAATCTATTCAAGCTTACAATGAAGATCTAGGACGTGTGGGGGTGGTGTGTGTGTGTGTGTGTGTGTGTGTGTGTGTGTGTGTGTGTGTATGTGTGTGTGTGTGTGTGTGTGTGTGTGTTGAACGTGGGGAGTCTTTTCAATACATTTTTGAAGGCATAGCACTAACCTGCCACTTCGAACAGTTAAATCTTGCACCTTAATGCAAGAATTCGCGGAACACACCATTTAAATGCAAACACAGCACGCAGAGAAGAACAGAAACATGCACTTTCATACACACTCTTCCTCCTTCTTTGTCTCTTAGAAAATATGTCTTTATGCCAGTTATGTGTATACTGCTTTTTTAACAAGTGTAGAGGCAACACGTTGAATTATCAGATAAAGGAAGTATGCAGACATGGGTTTGTTACATAAATTTTAAATGCATAAAATTAAAAACACTTTTGTTCTTAAATTGCATTTATTAGGCCGTATTCAATACCCACAACCACCCGAGAAACCCTACCTCGGTGGTGCAGTGTAATGAAGTCCTCGGGTTTTTCAAAAGACCAAATCAATATCAATCATCGCTTTCCCATCAACGAATCTTTTAGGTGTCACACGAGTCGTTTTCTTACCCACACGGCAACTGTTTGACATGTTTTCTACTGCTCTTTTATTTATACCGTCAGCACGGCCAGGTGTCTGGCTTTTCCACCTCTTTCTAGTCATTAGTCTGAGGCGTCTTTTTCCATAAGAAAAATTCTGCCGTTACCTAAAATCCGTCACCGTTTTTAATTGTTTCAATTTTTATTTTTATTGTTGTTTACATTTTTACTCAGCGATGGGGTTGTGTAACAAACCCTGGTCTGACAGGAGGTTTAATCTTCCCAAGTCTACATCACACCATCCTCCCGCTTGAAAGGGCGTCACGACGGCTTCACCCCTGACGGCGGCCACCCTACCCGGGCCTCAAGCCCAGTTCCTTGGAGTCTAACCTTCACTTCAGGTCATAGTTCTCCCTCACAGGTTAGCATCCCTTTTTAGCCACACTGTTGGTAGCCTCACACTTAAAAACTTTACTTTTTGCTCAAAAAAAAAAAAAAAAGACAATCTCTCCAGGCTTTCGAACCCTCTTCCAGAAGAAACCGCCCTCGGTGCTGGTTTTCACGCCGTAACTTTACGACGGACGTGTCTCCCATTTCTCTGCATTTCTCATCATTTGGAATCACGGGCCCTGCTCCTGCAAACATCTTGGTCCTGTGCTTCTTTGGTTTGGTCTAATTCCTGGTTTTTCGTTTCCATGCGCTTCTGTGTTTTGGTTTGGTTTCCCTGCCCGTCACTAGTAACACCTGTTAGCAGTACTTGTTACTTTGTTTATATAAGCCATGTTTGCAAGGTTTCTGGTCCGGTCATTGCACCAAGCCTCTCTTGTGTTTGCTCAATAGTCTTTGTCAGTGTTAACCTGTTCTAGTTTTCGGTGTTTGCCTTTATTTTGAGATTGTGTTTTGCTTTCGTTTGTCAAGCATTCCAGTTCTGTTCGCGTAGCTTCTCTGAAACCTTGCTTTTCTCGGGTTTGCGTCAGACTGCTTGCGTTTCGGTGTTACAGCATGTCACGCAGGTTGTCCCTCAAGGACATGATATATACTGAGTATTTTGAGTTCTTAAATAATTTCACGCAGCTAACTTGATGTCGTTTCTTACATTTAACGCTACAAGCACTGACTGGTCTAAGAAAAACACTGGCGTTAGTTATTGAGCCCAGCACGCATTCCGATCGTGCTAATGACATTTGCGACGTTGCTGCCAAACTCCGTCCTCTTGTCGATAGTTATAATCGCGGGCTTCACCCTCACTGAATTTCCTGAGTGTTTGTCTTGCTTCTTCTTCCCTGCCGAACTGTAAGGACGGTGGAAGCGTTCGTGTCCTCGTGGCTTCGGTTTAGAAGCGACCCCCGCGCGCCCGCAAACTTTCTTCATCGCGCGTTTATTGCGAATAAAGTTCAGGCTCGCGTTTCCACTTTCGGAGTCTTTCGTGCTCCCTCCAGTGTAGCTGCACGCGCATGCGTGTCCTCTGTCACTCTGTTCCACACACACACACACACACACACACACACACACACACACACACACACACACACACACACACACACAGAGTACTCTGTCGCTGTTCCACACACTCGTGTTTTCTGTCACTTTGTTCCACACACACACACACACACACACACACACACACAGACTCTGTCGGTGTTCCACACTAACGCATGTTTTCTGTCACTCTGTTCCACACACACACACACACACACACACACACAGTACTCTGTCGCTGTTCCACACACTCGTGTTTTCTGTCACTTTGTTCCACACACACACACACACAGACTCTGTCGGTGTTCCACACTAACGCATGTTTTCTGTCACTCTGTTCCACACACACACACACACACAGAGTACTCTGTCGCTGTTCCACACACTCGTGTTTTCTGTCACTCTGTTCCACACACACACACACACACACACGTGTGTCACTGTTTCTTGCACTATGGGTTGATTTTGTGGGTTGATGAAGTTTCACTGAAATATATACATTAAAGTGATGTAGCGTGTAATTAAGGGTCTCACTGAATTATTGTACTGTAACAAAACATTTTGCATTGAAATATAATATTGGAATAATATTGATCGCGTTTGATTATTCAGACGTCGGTGAGACATTTCAATTCCATCAATTTAAAAGCCATTTATTCTTCAAAAAGAAATATATATATATATATTAAAAAATTTTTCCAAACGCGTCTATCAAACGCGTCTCACTCGCGCACCTCTCCCGTGATGTCACGAGACGCCCGCGCCGGCACCGAACTCCGTTTAGGACCCTGCGGAATCTCTTCCGGTCTGACGGCCTCTGCAGCGCGAGAGAGCCAAGGCAACCGGGGCGAACGAGGCCGGCCGGAGAGAGAGAGAGAGAGAGGACCGGGAGAGACGCAGAGGGAAGACGGGCAGCGCGCGCGACTACCGGAGGGTTCAGGCCTGGGGCCGGAGACACGGGTAATGAGCGCCGCGCGGTCGGCCGCGCGTCGACACCCTCTTCTTTCCCGCGCCACCGCGAGACAATATACCGGCCGATCGCGCGGCGGCGGCGGCGGCGGCGGCGGCTGCGGCGGCGGCGAGAGGGGGGGGGGAGAATCCGTCCGGGGATCGGATCCTCGCGCAGATGTGCGGTTTTTAAATACAGCAGTCGTCACTACAACTTGAGGAGTTTCTCCTTCTGCTGTTATGCTCTTACGAAAAAAAAATCAATCAATCAGACTTAAACAAAACAAACCAAAAAAAAAAAAAACCAAAAAACGGTGCGTGCGTACGATTCGAACGCGCGAGCATTTTATTCGTCCCGTCGCCGCTCGCGGAAAAACGGAATGAGCTCTTTCGTTTGCCTTACGCCGCCGTGCAGCGTCGTGAGCAGACGAGCGGAACTTGGTGCGCCAGCTGCTGCGGGCGCTGGTGGCACCATTTCGGCGTGCCTTGCAAGCAACGGTTGCTCCGACCGCCTGCACGTGAACGAGTTTGCGGTTCTCACGCACATCTCACGCGTTTTGTTGGTGTTAAATGTTTATTCCCCCCCCCCCGCGCGCGCCATCCCCCGGTTTTGTTTATACCCCTTTGCCTGCTAAATTAAGTTGCTTTTGAGGGACGTTTGTGGATGTTGTGCGTTCGTGCGTTTTGCCGTGTAGTTTCTCATTGCCTTCTCTCATGCCACTGCGTGCGCTCGTTATTGTCTGATGGGTGATGCGCGTTTGACCTCTTCACGCAGACCCGTCTGGCCCCGATGACGTGACGCTGCCCGCGCATGAACCCGCAGACTTTTTTTGCGCGCATTGTTTTTACTTTCGTGCAAAGATTCTCTACGCTCCTAGGCCATGCATGCTCTGCCCGGTCATCCTGTTTACATACCGGGACAGGCCTCGAAGGCCCGAGTCACGCGCGCCCTCTCCGCTGTCTAAATCAGCTGTTTGGGCAGGTCGATGTCGTCCACGGGCGCTCGCGTTACCCGATAACCACGCACGAGCATGCTTCTCCTCCTCGAAGGCGGACTGACCCCGCGAGCCGAGCCTTGCCGCACCACGTCGCGACCGGGGCTGTTGCGTTCTGATGCGCGCGCGGACGCTCGCATAGTCGGTTCAGACGTCCCGCGCCGGGGCCGATGACTCCGGGTCCAGCAAAACGGAGGAGAGACCGCGTGCATCGCGAGATCCAAGTGGGATGGCGACATCCCTAACGATGCAAGCCGATGCAAGTCGTTTTAAAACCTGGATCTCACAGTGCTGGAGAAAAAAAAAAACAAAAGTTTATGAAACGTTTCGGATACCTGCCGCGCGCGTCAAAGGTTTCTCACGCTGGGGTGTTTTTATGGGATGAAAGGACGCCAATCATCTCGCGTAACCCCTTCAAATCACCTCTCGCAACCCCTGCGGTAACTTAACGAAATAACGCATTCGGAACTTGCTGAAATTCCGAATTAATCGCCGTTTCCTTTGCCCTGTCCGGGTAGTACGACACCGGGGACGCTTGCAAAACGGCGCTAATTAATTTGCTGGGTGAAATCGACGGTTCCGCAAATTGTTAGTCCAGTTCCGTTTGGAAAAAAAAAAAAAAAATCGAGCAGAAACTGGCGAAGGTTCAACAAGCGCCATGTTCCGAAGCCGAGATCCCCAAAACGCGAGTGTTTTTACTTTCGGGCTGTGACCGGACATCTTCCTCCTGAGCCCCTTTCGTAACGGATATGAGCAAAACCGATCGTTGAAAACTTTGAACAAGCGCACTCGTGTTTTCGTTTCCCGTTATGCGCGCTATGCTCCGTAACACCCAAATGCCCGATGGCCTAATTTACAATAAGCGACAACGTAGCCTTGTTTTGTTTGACAGTTAGTCACCGGAATAAAACATCATGTCCACGATTCGTCGCTTATGTACGTTTCAGCCTTTGTAACGCGGCTAACGGGCACATATCTCCCCGGTTTCCGTTTACAGGCAGAAGGAGGACGCGAGGGACTAAAGGTGGATCAGCTACATCGCCCCAAAAACACTCACACACACACACACACACACACACACACACACACACACACTCACACACACACACACACACACACACACACACACACACACACACACACGTTATTTTGCGTTTATTTGGAAATGCATCGAAAGTAGGCCCGGTCTGTTTCGGTGATGCCGTCCAGTGTTGCCGCTACAAACCCCGCATTCAAAACTTCCGGGACGGACCGGGACGCAGCTTCGACAAAATCGGTAAGGGGAGCCGAATCCTGCCGGCAGCGCGTGATCTATAGGCCTGCGTGCGTGCCGCGGTGTGTTTTTCTCCCTCACCGCCCTTGTTTTCATGTCCACGAGAGATGTGTGTGTGTGTGTGTGTGTGTGTGTGTGTGCGCGCGTGCGTGCGTGTTTGAATAGAAACGGGGTTGGCGCACACAGCACACACCGCGGGAGAGCAGTCTGGAATCAGACCGACTCCAAGAAGCACAAATCTGGAGCAATGTGACTTAAACGCGCGTTTTGTATACCTGAAATACTATACAAGGGACTCAAACGACTTAATTCTAGACAGCACGCGTTAAGATATTCACGCGCTTGTTCACCTGGCTTAGTTCGTATCCCCGTTTGCCCCGTTTAACTGCAGGAGCTGATTTAGCAGCGGCGACTTTATTGTGAACGTAATCTCTCGCCCTATAAATAACCGAGACTACACATGAACCACGCGGAGAGAAAGAGTAGTCATCACCTGACGGAGTCTCTGGAGACCCGCCACTTTTCCCGACTAAATGTCTGGTACTTCCCACGTCTGCCATAGCCAGTCTGTCCAGCGCTATAAAGCGCGCGCCCCGGCACGACGAGCGCGCGCCCGCGTTCCGCTCCGGACACGCGCCTCCTGCCAGGTCAGACGGCAGACCGCGCGGCCTAGCGGCCCTTTACTCAGCCGGGGAGCCAGAGAGGTCGGCGCTGATCTGGGAACAGCGTGGCCCGCTGCCGTGATGCAGCAGGCCAGGGATATTGTCTTTGCGGTTGCAAGCAGCTGTTTTCTTTCCTGACAGGAGTTGTGGGAAGTGTAGGGTGGACCTGACCGTCTCCCGGACGCACCGTTGAGGAGTGTATCGCCATTCGAGAGGTTTTATTTTACATTTGTCATACCATTACATCGAGACACAGGAAGACTCGCGCTGTAATTAGTGCAAATTGTTGCTTTTGTGCTTGAAATTTCAACCAGTATTATTTACTGTGTTGTAGCAGATCAAATGTCCTTCTTGTTAAATCAGATTCCTACATCACGAGTTATAAAGTGGCACCTGAACTGTACACCGTTTAGTTGACGCGAAACTCTCTGAAGTTGTGTTCATCATTATATGTGTTGAGATGTCCAGTTCTTTAAGTTGGAATGTTTTTGTTTTAATGACCATCATGGCATCTGCTGTTTTTTTCTGTGACTTTGTGTTGACCAGGCGCTGGTTAGCATGTCAATCAATGACAGATGCTTTAATAATTGACCTAGGAAGTGTCGTGTGTGTGTGTGTGTGTGTGTGTGTGTGTGTGTGAGGCCTGGAGACTGTGAAGGTGTGTGTATCAGTGAGTGTGTGTGCAATTTAGTGTGTTTAACATCGAGAGTATTGTTGCTTTTGTGTGTTTTTTCTGTCTCTCTTGGTAAGAACTGCATTTGAACTCGAGTCTCACCCTGGCAGCTCCACCCGTGTGTTCTGACAGTCCGCTCTGTTAGCTCCACCCACATGTTCTGACAGTACTTCTCAGTTAGCTCAACATATGTGTGTCAGCAGGGCCTCCTGTTTAGCTCCACCCACATGTTCTGACAGTGCTTCCTCGGTTAGCTCCGCCCCCACACGTTCTGCAGGTCTCACTATGGACGTTAGCTCCGGGCCCCCGGTGTAGTATTTATGGTACTTTTCGTCCATTGTTTTCTTTGGCACGCAAGGGGACTTGTTAGGAGCTGAGCTCTATTCGTGCACGCATAACTGTGTGTGTGTGGTGTCCGCTCAGCTCAGCGTGGCCGTCACAGACGCGCAAACATCAGCGTCTGAAAAAAACATTTCTTAGGCGTGTCCAGTTCCAGATCTGCTTCCACAAATCAAACCAAATGAATTCCGATAACCGATTTTCCTCAAACCGCCGTAGAATGCGTCGGCTCATTGTGGGAGGAAGGGATTCGGCCTGGAGTTATGACAGTGGAGACGTTTGTTTGAGAGGAAGAGAGAGCTGTTGGCCTCGGTGCGGTGGGATTCCGCGTGTCCGCAGGAGTGCAGACTGCGCTAATGCCTGCCGGGTTAGCGCAGTCTTACTGACCCATAATTCCACACTACAGCTCTGGGGTCTCCATCGTACGAGCAGTCTGACAGCATCGGTGCTTGGGGGTTGATTCAGGCATCTCTGGTTTTGAACAAAGAACACAGGCAAAATGTTGTCGTAAATGTCAGGGCCAGAGAATCGACCAGTTCTTGCATTTTGAAAACAGGAGTCGTGAACATGTGTTAAAAATTGATGTAAGAGATTTTAATTTTTTTTTAAAGATCCACTTTCAGCGAACTTTACCTCTTGTTAACTATGACTAAAATAGTTACTAACGTTACTGGGATAGGTCGGAAAAATCGGGAGGATTCTTGCCAGGAGCTGGTCCTTCCTGTCCTTCCTGTCTGTCCGCGCGTGCGCAGGTAGCTCGTGGAAGGGTAGACCCCAAAGCGTGGGAGGAAGTCACGAGATAAAGGCAAGCTGTGCTCTCTTTCCCTCTCTGTGCCTGGCTGGAGTTAGCGAGCATTTGTCGAGTGACACTTATGGCACCTTTAAGAGGCTGAAAAGATTTAATTCACAAAAACGTCCAAAATATTTCAAGCGCGAACGTCCCAGGGAGACAGCCGAAAGGTCCTGGCACGTCTCCGAAACCTAAATATTTACATTTAATATAAATATTCATATGTATTATTATGGAAAGACCCTAACTTCACTAATAGTGCAGGCCTATTGGCGAGGAAACAAGTGCATTTGAGTTTGTGCAAGCCTGAGATTTGGAAGTCTCTGGTGTTTGTAGTGAAACATGGCTTGGCAGCAGAAGGAATTCCTGGTGTGTCCAAGGGAAGCACGGGCGGCCCGGCCAGCGTGCACTGGGCCGCGTTCCTCCGTCACCGCGCGGTGGCAGCCAGGCCGAATCTGAGGTGACGTGGGCGCGGAGCCCCGCCGCTACTGTTTCGTGCGTGAACGTTGGAGTGTCTCTTCCTGTGTTACTTCCTAGGCAACGCTGGTCGTGTCTGCGTGTGAGTGCGTGCGAGTGCGTGCGTGCGCGTTTTTGTGGTTGGATCTCCTCGCTTATATGTAGGTGTATAAATATGGTCTGAGAGGATGTTCCAACCAGAGAGAGAGAGAGAGAGAGAGAGGGAGAGAGAGAGAGAGAGGAACGAGTGCAGACTGCAGAAAGATGAGAAGATGATGAACACATGGAAGGAGGGAGAGAGAGAGAGAGTGCCTGTTTCACCAGAGGACTTCCTCCTCCCTCTGTCCAGGCAGTCTCGTTGCTTAGCAACAGGAGCTACCCAAAATAACCCACGACGACAGAAATAGTCCAGAGACGACAGCCAGCTAAAACCTCACTAACCCAAACCTACTATTCCCCAGCTATGTACCGCTATACCCAATACACTAATATACTCACTACCAGCTATGTACCGCTATACCCAATACACTAATATACTCACTACCAGCTATGTACTGATATACCCAATACACTAATATACTCACTACCAGCTATGTACCGCTATACCCAATACACTAATATACTCACTACCAGCTATGTACCGCTATACCCAATACACTAATATACTCACTACCAGCTATGTACCGCTATACCCAATACACTAATATACTCACTACCAGCTATGTACCGCTATACTCAATACACTAATATACTCACTACCAGCTATGTACCGATATACCCAATACACTAATATACTCACTACCAGCCATGTACCGATATACCCAATACACTAATATACTCACTACCAGCTATGTACCGCTATACCCAATACACTAATATACTCACTACCAGCTATGTACCGCTATACCCAATACACTAATATACTCACTACCAGCTATGTACCGATATACCCAATACACTAATATACTCACTACCAGCTATGTACCGCTATACCCAATACACTAATATACTCACTACCAGCTATGTACCGATATACCCAATACACTAATATACTCACTACCAGCTATGTACCGCTATACCCAATACACTAATATACTCACTACCAGCTATGTACCGCTATACCCAATACACTAATATACTCACTACCAGCTATGTACCGCTATACCCAATACACTAATATACTCACTACCAGCTATGTACCGCTATACCCAATACACTAATATACTCACTACCAGCTATGTACCGCTATACCCAATACACTAATATACTCACTACTAGCTATGTACCGATATACTCAATACACTAATATACTCACTACCAGCTATGTACCGATATACTCAATACACTAATATACTCACTACCAGCTATGTACCGATATACCCAATACACTAATATACTCACTACCAGCTATGTACCGATATACCCAATACACTAATATACTCACTACTAGCTATGTACCGATATACTCAATACACTAATATACTCACTACCAGCTATGTACCGATATACCCAATACACTAATATACTCACTACCAGCTATGTACCGCTATACCCAATACACTAATATACTCACTACCAGCTATGTACCGATATACTCAATACACTAATATACTCACTACCAGCTATGTACCGATATACCCAATACACTAATATACTCACTACCAGCTATGTACCGCTATACCCAATACACTAATATACTCACTACCAGCTATGTACCGATATACTCAATACACTAATATACTCACTACCAGCTATGTACCGATATACCCAATACACTAATATACTCACTACCAGCTATGTACCGATATACCCAATACACTAATATACTCACTACCAGCTATGTACCGCTATACCCAATACACTAATATACTCACTACCAGCTATGTACCGCTATACCCAATACACTAATATACTCACTACTAGCTATGTACCGATATACTCAATACACTAATATACTCACTACCAGCTATGTACCGATATACCCAATACACTAATATACTCACTACCAGCTATGTACCGATATACCCAATACACTAATATACTCACTACCAGCTATGTACCGCTATACCCAATACACTAATATACTCACTACCAGCTATGTACCGCTATACCCAATACACTAATATACTCACTACCAGCTATGTACCGATATACCCAATACACTAATATACTCACTACCAGCTATGTACCGATATACCCAATACACTAATATACTCACTACCAGCTATGTACTGATATACCCAATACACTAATATACTCACTACTAGCTATGTACCGCTATACCCAATACACTAATATACTCACTACCAGCTATGTACCGCTATACCCAATACACTAATATACTCACTACCAGCTATGTACCGCTATACCCAATACACTAATATACTCACTACCAGCTATGTACCGATATACCCAATACACTAATATACTCACTACCAGCTATGTACCGCTATACCCAATACACTAATATACTCACTACCAGCCATGTACCGCTATACCCAATACACTAATATACTCACTACCAGCTATGTCCCGATATACCCAATACACTAATATACTCACTACCAGCTATGTACCACTATACCCAATACACTAATATACTCACTACCAGCTATGTACCAATATACCCAATACACTAATATACTCACTACCAGCTATGTGCTCATATACCCAATACACTAATATACTCACTACCAGCTATGTACTGATATACCCAATACACTAATATACTCACTACCAGCTATGTACCGATATACCAATACACTAATATACTCACTACCAGCTATGTACCGCTATACCCAATACACTAATATACTCACTACCAGCTATGTACTGATATACCCAATACACTAATATACTCACTACCAGCTATGTACCGCTATACCCAATACACTAATATACTCACTACCAGCTATGTACCGCTATACCCAATACACTAATATACTCACTACCAGCTATGTACCGCTATACCCAATACACTAATATACTCACTACCAGCTATGTACCGCTATACCCAATACACTAATATACTCACTACCAGCTATGTGCTCATATACCCAATACACTAATATACTCACTACCAGCTATGTACCGCTATACCCAATACACTAATATACTCACTACCAGCTATGTACTGATATACCCAATACACTAATATACTCACTACTAGCTATGTACCGCTATACCCAATACACTAATATACTCACTACCAGCTATGTACCGATATACCCAATACACTAATATACTCACTACCAGCTATGTACCGCTATACCCAATACACTAATATACTCACTACCAGCTATGTACCGATATACCAATACACTAATATACTCACTACCAGCTATGTACTGATATACCCAATACACTAATATACTCACTACCAGCTATGTACTGATATACCCAATACACTAATATACTCACTACCAGCTATGTACTGATATACCCAATACACTAATATACTCACTACCAGCTATGTACCGCTATACCCAATACACTAATATACTCACTACCAGCTATGTACCGCTATACCCAATACACTAATATACTCACTACCAGCTATGTACCGCTATACTCAATACACTAATATACTCACTACCAGCTATGTACCGATATACCCAATACACTAATATACTCACTACCAGCTATGTACTGATATACCCAATACACTAATATACTCACTACCAGCTATGTACTGATATACCCAATACACTAATATACTCACTACCAGCTATGTACCGCTATACCCAATACACTAATATACTCACTACCAGCTATGTACCGCTATACTCAATACACTAATATACTCACTACCAG
>NC_049542.1:3068287-3070787 GCF_013358815.1 Electrophorus electricus
CCTCTGTCCACCTCACCTCTGTTTCCATCACCTCTGTACACCTCATCTCTATACACCTCACCTCTGTTCACCTCACCTCTGTACACCTCACCTCTACACACCTCATCTCTGTACACCTCATCTCTATACACCTCACCTCTACACACCTCATCTCTGTACACCTCACCTCTGTTCACCTCACCTCTGTACACCTCACCTCTGTTCACCTCACCTCTGTACACCTCACCTCTGTTCACCTCACCTCTGTTTCCATCACCTCTGTTCACCTCATCTCTGTTCACCTCACCTCTGTACACCTCATCTCTATACACCTCACCTCTGTTCACCTCACCTCTGTACACCTCATCGCTGTTCACCTCACCTCTGTTCACCTCACCTCTACACACCTCATCTCTGTTCACTTCACCTCTGTTCACCTCACCTCTGTTCACTTCACACCCATCCTCCTGCTCCATTTAGACAGATCAACACTTGCCTGGGCCTGGTAGCGGAGGCGGCTCATAGGCAGAAATGAATCGCTCTATGCTAATGGCCGTGTTTCCAGTTCTGTGGAGCTGAAGTGTTGTGAGACCCGTTCAGACCTCTGAGCTGATCTGGGAACAGCTGCTATGTTCCACATGTGGTCTTTTTTCCCCTGATGTACTCTACCCATGTTCCCCACTGTACCCATAATGGTGTGCTGTGATATCATGTTTAAGGCCTTTAAGGTCTGTGTGTGTGTGTGTGTGTGTGTGTGTGTGTGTGTGTGTGTGTGTGTGTGTGTGTGTGTGTGTGTGTGTTCACTATATTTAGTTGCTGTAACTTTGCCAGGTCTAGGATAAATGGTAAAGAGCAGCTGTTTTTATCCCGTGTGTGTGTGTGTGTGTGTGCGTGTGTGTGTGTGAGACACACTGTGATGACTATTTTGTGTACATGCGATTAGACCTGCTGGGATCATTTCTGTCATGATTTTTTTTGTTCAGTAAATTAATACTTTGACCATTTTACACACACACACACACACACACACACACACACACACAGACTGTCTTTTTGTATATCCTCATACTTACTAACCATTTAACTGGGGTAACCATAATGAGGAATGGATTACACTGT
Source organism: Electrophorus electricus (assembly GCF_013358815.1). Taxonomy (NCBI): domain Eukaryota; kingdom Metazoa; phylum Chordata; class Actinopteri; order Gymnotiformes; family Gymnotidae; genus Electrophorus; species Electrophorus electricus. Next base: position 3,069,386 of record NC_049542.1, read on the forward strand.
ACTCCAGACAACCACAGATACACACACACATACACACACACACACACACACACACACACACACACACACACACACACACACACACAGAGACATACATTCATATTTCCACTGTCTTCCACTCAGTTTACCTAATAACAACATTCAATGTTCCATTCACTATATATATATATACACACACACACACACACACACACACACACACATACACTCACACACAGTGCTGAGAGGTAACTGCTGGGGATAACAGCCATTGATCTCTTATATACAAACACACACACACACACACACACACACACACGAGTTGCCACTAAGAGGAACTCCATATGTTGTAGTCCACAAGTAAACATTTTTGCAGCTTCAGTATCTCGGAGTGGCTCTTGCCCGCCGAGCCTTGCGGGGTCGGAGCGAAAACCCGGACGGGAGCCTGGTTGGGACACAGAGGCAGCTCCGGGTGGATGTCTGCGTGTAACTTAGAACATGAATAACTGTGTAATTCCATACAGGAACACCAGGGGTGCTATGGAGTAGAGGCCATCTCCAGAATGCTTAGAATGAGCCAGGTACGAACACACACACACACAACACACACACACACACACACACACAAAATAGTAATCACTAAGCATTAAAAATTCTAACCCTATTGCGAGCGCTGCTGCCAGTGTGCGGGCGCACGCCCTGCTTACGTCACGCACCACCCACGGAAGGTGGGTGCGGTCCAAACACTGTTGCTAGGCAACGCGGGAACCCAGTCGGGCCAGTCCAGTGTGTTGTCTTCGGGGTGAACTGGAGTGCGATCTCTCCTAACATACCTACCCACATGCCCCTGGGAACTGACTGCAGGGTGCCAGATTGTTTTAGGCGGTTCACGGCATTTCTGGCGGGTGAGGCGCGCCCCAGGGGGCGGAGGTAGTCTGGGGGGTTAAAGTTCGTTGGGTTTGCAGGGCTGGATGGGCAGCGGACACCTGCCCCCCTCGGTGTGGCCAGGGGGCTTGGCTGTGTGTTCTGCCAAAACAGGACTAACCGCTAGATGGGTGAGAGTGGAGTGTGAATGGGATGGTATAGTAGGCCAAATTTAGCCTGTGTGCGCACACACGTGTGTGTGTGTGTGCGTGCATGTGAATTAAAGAATGAAACAGGAAGCTGCGGTGAGAGAGACAGCGGAAGTAAAGAAATATAGCGAGAAAGAGAGAGAGAGAGAGAGAGAGACGCACACATACACGCACCGGCCGATAGGAGTGTGAGCAGGTGCAGTAATTGTGATCATGGTAAGTCGAAAAACTGTTTTTCCACCAAAAAAATTGACACAGTCCTGCACGCCACAGTTCCGGTCTGGCTGCGGTCTTAGTGCCCGGCTAACAGGAAGTTAGCCGTCACCTTTGTTAGTGGAGCGCTAGCAACC
>NC_049542.1:3083287-3085787 GCF_013358815.1 Electrophorus electricus
GAGCCGCCTAATAACAGAGGTCAAAGGTCATGAGCCATTCTAGAGGGCAAGGGTCACGGGTCACAGTAAGGTCATGGCAGGACAGGAGGGCGGTGTGTCGGTCTAGTTCACTGGCAGACACGTCTGCATGTGAGCTGCTCAGTCACCTGAAGCGTTGTTAGGAGCAACATGTATGTGTGGGCCCCGCTATCACCCAACAGCCGCTCTGCTGTTGGGCTAAAGTCTGCAGATAAACACTTATAACAGGTGGGCTAAAGTCTGTAGATAAACACTTATAATACGTGGGTGAAAATCTGTAGATAAACACTTATAACAGGTGGGTTAGAGTTTGTAGATAAACACTTATAACAGGTGGGCTAAAGTCTGTAGATAAACACTTATAAAACGTGGGAGAAAATCTGTAGATAAACACTTATAACAGGTGGGTTAGAGTTTGTAGATAAACACTTATAACAGGTGGGCTAAAGTCTGTAGATAAACACGTAGAACAGGTGGGCTAAAGTCTGTAGATAAACACTTATAACAGGTGGGTTAGAGTTTGTAGATAAACACTTATAACAGGTGGGCTAAAGTCTGTAGATAAACACTTATAATACGTGGTGAAAATCTGTAGATAAACACTTATAACAGGTGGGTTAGAGTTTGTAGATAAACACTTATAACAGGTGGGCTAAAGTCTGTAGATAAACACTTATAATACGTGGGTGAAAATCTGTAGATAAACACTTATAACAGGTGGGTTAGAGTTTGTAGATAAACACTTATAACAGGTGGGCTAAAGTCTGTAGATAAACACGTAGAACAGGTGGGCTAAAGTCTGTAGATAAACACTTATAACAGGTGGGTTAGAGTTTGTAGATAAACACTTATAACAGGTGGGCTAAAGTCTGTAGATAAACACTTATAACAGGTGAGCTAAAGTCTGTAGATAAACACTTAGAATAGGTGGGCTAAAGTCTGTAGATAAACACTTATAATACGTGGGTGAAAATCTGTAGATAAAACACTTATAACAGGTGGGTTAGAGTTTGTAGATAAACACTTATAACAGGTGGGCTAAAGTCTAGATAAACACGTAGAACAGGTGGGCTAAAGTCTGTAGATAAACACTTATAACAGGTGGGTTAGAGTTTGTAGATAAACACTTATAACAGGTGGGCTAAAGTCTGTAGATAAACACTTAGAACAGGTGTGCTAAAGTCTAGATAAACAGAACAGGTTGGCTAAAGTCTGTAGATAAACACATAGAACAGGTGGGCTAAAGTCTGTAGATAAACACTTATAACAGGTGGGTTAGAGTTTGTAGATAAACACTTATAACAGGTGAGCTAAAGTCTGTAGATAAACACTTATAACAGGTGGGCTAAAGTCTGTAGATAAACACTTAGAACAGGTGGGCTAAAGTCTGTAGATAAACACTTAGAACAGGTGGGCTAAAGTCTAGATAAACACTTAGAACAGGTGGGCTAAAGTCTGTAGATAAACACTTATAATACGTGGGTGAAAATCTGTAGATAAACACTTATAACAGGTGGGTTAGAGTTTGTAGATAAACACTTATAACAGGTGGGCTAAAGTCTGTAGATAAACATGTAGAACAGGTGGGCTAAAGTCTGTAGATAAACACTTAGAACAGGTGGGCTAAAGTCTGTAGATAACACTTAGAACAGGTGGGCTAAAGTCTGTAGATAAACACTTAGAACAGGTGGGCTAAAAGTCTGTAGATAAACACTTATAATACGTGGGTGAAAATCTGTAGATAAACACTTATAACAGGTGGGTTAGAGTTTGTAGATAAACACTTATAACAGGTGGGCTAAAGTCTGTAGATAAACACGTAGAACAGGTGGGCTAAAGTCTGTAGATAAACACTTATAACAGGTGGGTTAGAGTCTGTAGATAAACACTTAGGTGTGCTAACGTCTGTAGATAAACACTTAGAACAGGTGTGCTAATGTCTGTAGATAAACACTTATAACAGGTGGGCTAAAGTCTGTAGATAAACACTTAGAACAGGTGGGCTAAAGTCTGTAGATAAACACTTAGAACAGGTGGGCTAAAGTCTGTAGATAAACACTTAGAACAGGTGGGCTAAAGTCTGTAGATAAACACCTAGAACAGGTGTGCTAAAGTCTGTAGATAAACACTTATAACAGGTGGGCTAAAGTCTGTAGATAAACACTTATAACAGGTGAGCTAAAGTCTGTAGATAAACACTTAGAATAGGTGGGCTAAACTCTGTAGATAAACACTTATGTGGGTGAAAGTCTGTAGATAAACACTTAGAACAGGTGTGCTAAAGTCTACATGGGTTGATAAAAACAGATTGGGCTTAAGACTTAAGATTAGCCACAAGATTCTTCCTACTTTGTCCCACTCTAGACAGTGCTGTCACTCTGTCCCACTGCTATAGAGACTGTTTCTCAGGGACCGGAGTCCAGGGACTGGACTGGACAGATGAGCTTCACTTCAGTACCGAGAGATTTCCAGACTCAAGAAA
>NC_049542.1:3098287-3100787 GCF_013358815.1 Electrophorus electricus
AGCTGTTCTTTGCCAACAACCACGACCAGGACTTTGTAAGTCCCTCAGACCTGTCTCACTTTCGAGAGAGACGCTTCGTCCCTCAGACCTGTCTCACTTTCGAGAGAGACGCTTCGTCCCTCAGACCTGTCTCACTTTCGAGAGAGACGCTTCGTCCCTCAGACCTGTCTCACTTTCGAGAGAGACGCTTCGTCCCACAGACCTGTCTCACTTTCGAGAGAGACGCTTCGTCCCTCAGACCTGTCTCACTTTCGAGAAAGACGCTTCGTCCCACAGACCTGTCTCACTTTCGAGAGAGACGCTTCGTCCCACAGACCTGTCTCACTTTCGAGAGAGACGCTTCGTCCCACAGACCTGTCTCACTTTCGAGAGAGACGCTTCGTCCCTCAGACCTGTCTCACTTTCGAGAAAGACGCTTCGTCCCACAGACCTGTCTCACTTTCGAGAGAGACGCTTCGTCCCTCAGACCTGTCTCACTTTTGAGAGAGACGCTTCGTCCCTCAGACCTGTCTCACTTTCGAGAGAGACGCTTCGTCCCTCAGACCTGTCTCACTTTCGAGAGAGACGCTTCGTCCCACAGACCTGTCTCACTTTCGAGAGAGACGCTTCGTCCCACAGACCTGTCTCACTTTCGAGAGAGACGCTTCGTCCCTCAGACCTGTCTCACTATCGAGAAAGACGCTTCGTCCCACAGACCTGTCTCACTTTCGAGAGAGACGCTTCGTCCCACAGACCTGTCTCACTTTCGAGAGAGACGCTTCGTCCCACGGACCTGTCTCACTTTCGAGAGAGACGCTTCGTCCCTCAGACCTGTCTCACTTTCGAGAAAGACGCTTCGTCCCACAGACCTGTCTCACTTTCGAGAGAGACGCTTCGTCCCACAGACCTGTCTCACTTTCGAGAGAGACGCTTCGTCCCTCAGACCTGTCTCACTTTCGAGAGAGACGCTTCGTCCCTCAGACCTGTCTCACTTTCAGTGTGTTCACATTGCCAACCTTAAGTGACTCAAATCCAGTTTTTTTGGCCTCCTTGTGGTCTATTTTGTGTGGTCACACAAATCTGTGTGTGTGTCACTTTTGTAGCCATGGAAACATCTAACGCTAGACGTCTGTCTGATTTTCCAATCTCTCAACCTGGCCAATGAACAGTTCTCCATCATTCACTTAAAAAAACCAGTCGATCGACGTAGCCTGTAATGTGAGCTTGCAGCGACGGCCTTAGAGCTGTTACTCAGCACATTTTGGTTTTGAAATGAATATGACAACAGTCTCGGTTTCCTTTCCCCTCTCTCTCTCTCTCTCTCTCTCTCTCTCTCTCTCTCTCTCTCTCCCTCTCTCTCTCTCTCTCTCTCCCTCTCTCTCTCTCTCTCTCTCTCTCTCGCTCGCTCCCTCTCTCTCTCTCTCTCTCTCTCTCTCCCTCTCTCTCTCTCTATCCCAGGAGTCTCCTAAGCTCTTTACCCCTGTTCCAGCAGAGAAGAGGCAACCAATCCGAGTGCTCTCTCTGTTTGATGGCATCGCTACAGGTAAAGTCATACCTAACAGCCTGATTCTCACACCTGTGTGTGTGTGTGTGTGTGTGTTTGGGTTTGCGTGTGTAAATAGTTATGAAGATGCGTGTGAGCATTAGGAAGATCTCTACTGAAAACAATAACTGTAACTATAACTAACTGTAATTAACTATAACAGTAACTGTAACTATAACAGCAACTGTAATTAACTATAACAGTAATTGTAACTATAACAGCAACTGTAATTAACTATAACAGTAACTGTAACTATAACAGCAACTGTAATTAACTATAACAGTTACTGTAATTAACTAACTGTAATTAGATTTAGGTAATATTCTGACTTCAGTTATTGCCTGTAAATATATGATGGTCTAGCTCAGATGGTCTATGGGCTACATTCCCCAGAATCCCACGGGGCGAGTCTTACTGGTTAATGTCCCTTCGCCCACCTTGATTCAGATTTGGTTGCTTCTGTTACAGTAAAGCAAGTCCCACTCTGTCATTGAGATAATCTGATATAAATATATAAACGTGTGTGTGTGTTAGGTTTAGTGGTGCTAAAGGACCTAGGGATCCAGGTGGAGCGTTACGTGGCGTCCGAGGTGTGTGAGGACTCCATCACTGTGGGCCTGGTGCGGCACCATGGACGCATCATGTATGTGGGAGATGTCCGCAAAGTCACACGCAAACACGTGAGTCGCAGTGTAATACCGTCACACGCAAAAACGTGAGTCAGTGTTATACCGTCACACACAGGCACGTGAGTCAGTGTAATACCGCCACACGCAAACACGTGAGTCAGCGTTATACCGTCATTTGGAAACACGTGAGTCACAGTGTAATACTGTCACACGCAAACACGAGTCGCTGTGTAATACCGTCACACGCAAAAACGTGAGTCGCAGTGTAATACCATCATACACAAATACGTGAGTCGCAGTGTAACACCATCACACACAAATACGTGAGTCGCAGTGTAATACCGTCACA
>NC_049542.1:3108287-3143287 GCF_013358815.1 Electrophorus electricus
CTTTCTTTTATGTATTTATGAAATTTAAAACGAGAGGGTGATCGAAAGGTGATGAATTGGAGAGCCTACCAATAACCAGTCGACAGCTTTAAAGGAGGAGTTTCCTTGATAAGGTTATTTTAGGAAGCAAATCTTTAAGGAGTTCATGAGAGAAAGTGTTTCAAAAGGTGCTATACAATTCATTCTTAAATTAGGGAAAATTTTAAAAAAATAATAAATAAATAATTACGCAAAATATATTGTTGGAATTAAGAATTGACCAGTCTTGACAATGACTGTTTTTATGTTGTCGTAGTAATGGAAAAAAAAGCACTATTATTTTATCCTTTTATGAATATATTAACAAATGCATTTTAACTTTGTACTTGATGAAGATGTAAAAGTAGGAAAAAAATAATAAAATGGATAAATTCATGTGTTAGCCTAGACATCACTGTAGTGCGAGTGTCTCGATGAGAAAGTCATTCTGCTATACTGGACACGTTTCATTCTGACGGTTCTGTGCACTGATATGTAACTTGCTTTATCCTTGGCAGCAAAAACTACATTACCCAACATTCCTCGCTGCACCTCCATGTGTCCCTCTGGCTTCAGTTTGGTCTGACTGTACTGGTTTGTTTCTTTCCTCTTTTTTGATATATCATTGTTGCTCAATATTTATTGACTGCAGCTGTGTTTTACCTTCTGTCGTTTATTTGTTCAGTTAGATCCATCCGCCTCCTCTCTCTCTCTCTCTCTCCCTCCCTCTCTCCCTCCCTCACTCTCTCTCCCTCTCTCCCTCCCTCTCTCCCTCTCTCTCTCTCTCTCTCTCTCTCTCTCTCTCTCTCTCTCTCTCTCTCTTTCTCTCTCTCCTTCTTCTCCCGGGTCACCATTGCTAGCCGTGCTGTGTTGTTTTGGTGTTTGGTGAGTTCTTTCTAGTCACCGTTCTGAACACGCACGGGGATCATAGAGAGAGAGAGAGAGAAAAAGGAGGAATAGAATGAGTCCTTTCTTATGTATTTGTGCTGGGGAACACTTGAATTAAATGTACTGTTTTTGTGGAAAAGAGAAACAATCTTTCCTAGACTTTTTTTTCCCTGTTGTTAAATGCACTCTTTGCCAGATATCTATAAATCAGGTAAAAGTTATTAATATATACTTCGTCCGTGTGCACCACACCACGATGCTGGGGTGAATATGGGGTAGCAGGAAATAGTCACGTGAGTTTAAACCTTTTGAACCGTGTTTTAAAACAATTTTTTGAAAGAAAATCTATGTAAACTGCTACGGTAAGATTATATTATCCTGCAGTGTGTGGTGAAATAACACAGGTTATTATTATTATTGTTATTATTATTATTATTATAAAGTAGTATATTCTATTTGAGATCGCAAGGGGCTCATTTGCCAGTGATGTACAGATCTTGAGAGCTGCAGGCTTCATGTAGCCATGAGGATGACTGCATGCTTGTGGCTACGCTGGTGCACGCATAGCCTTGCAGGCAGCGCAGGATTAAACCCCGTGGAGGCCCCTAGGCGGATATATATATACACACACACACACACACACACACACACACACACATATACTGTACCGTACTCTAAAAATTACTCTTGCTCTAGCACTAAAAATATCACTTTAATTGAAAGAAAAAAACTTTAGGCTTACTATCTTAAAAGTTTACACTCCCAGATGTGCTGCATCAGTGTCCAGAATTGGTTGGTAAGCGCGCGCTCAAGGCTGGTGCCACGTATTTAATTAGGGCAATGTTTTTTACCTGTTAAATTAATGGGAGTATAATTATATAATTCCTAACGGGCAAAGGTAATATAATTTAAATCCACATTAAAAAAAAAGGTATTATGATAGTGGAGTCGAACAGTACAGGACTGATACGTCTCTGATATACATTTTAAAATCTCGTATCGGTATAATATCAAGATTTAATTAAGCAAAAGGACGAACACGTTGAACAGTGAAAAGCGAGCTCACTTCGACGGTGGGGACCCCAACACATTCTGAAACGGCTGCTTTTGACCCCTCCCCCCCATGTGGGCCACGCCCCCCTGTGGCCACGCCCCCGCGCGGTTTGGAGTTCTTCGAGCTTTCGGTTTCCCTTTCCCGCGCCGCCGGCAGGAATTTCTCCCGCACGACGTCCGTGCTAATACGCGAAGTGAAATGAAGTCGAATATTATTAGACATCACTTTGGCCTCCTTTTACTTTGAAGATACGAGTTCAGATGAAATTTTAATCCGTTTCCGTCTGTGCGTCCTGTTAGCCGTGAGGTCACTTAGGCACGTGTACTGCGCGCTGCCGTCGAGGAATTTGGTTGCAAACGTTTAAATAAATAAATTAAGCAAAGAAATTATACAAGGCACATTAAATAACCTGAAAGAGAAATCTTAAAGATCAAGGAACATGTCACGGGTAATATTTACAGACGTGTGACACCAAGGATGTTAATGATGTTAAGCAGTCGGCGCGAAAGAAACGAAATATAAACCCAAAAAAGGCCAACCGATGACTTAATTCAGCTTCGGGACGTTTTCTGTATAACTGTTAGACAGGAAACGCTGTAATCCCATAACTGAACTAAGCAAATCCGGTGACACCTGAGTGACAGAAAGTTTCGATTCACATGTGAGGCCGCGTTTTATGGCCACGCCCACTCGCTTACATATTCAAATAGGTATCGGTTCCTGATACACGGTTTCGGTTTCTCATGAGTCTACGACCGAGGGGATAACGAAAGAACAACGTGACAACACGATGTTTTATATCATCATCTTTATTTGGGTGGTGTTCTGCATTGATGGTAAGGGCGTTCGTTATTTTATAGTTATTATATTATATAGTTCATCATTATTATTATTATTGTGGTTATTAAATTCATAGGCGGGCCTATATGGAATTCTGCGTCTCAGTCATTTCCCGGTATTAACGTTTCGAAAGTGACTGATTGATTAATTAGATCAAATGCTAAAATGGGCTTTTTAAGAAGTTTTTGGGTTTTGACTGGAGCGTTTCAAAACAAACCCTGTTTTCACAGGTCATGCCATTAAAGAGCTGCACCTGGTGCTTCACTCTCTTGCTGCTACCCTCTATGAGTTCTACCTTGCCGTTTTGTGCGTGCGCCGTGGCACGCTGCTCATCCTCAGATCACGTATGTCGTTGTTCACTGCAGGTTGTTTATTCGTTAAGATTACACTTCCTTATTCTTTTCACTGCAGAGGTTCAGTCGTGTGCTTTTATGCAGACTTCCCCCAGGATGGGAGAAATGGCGCCGCGCAGTTCGCGGAAGGCGTCTGTGAAGCATGCCGGACGCTGCCGTACCTGCTCGGCGCGGCGACTGGCCTGTGCGTGGCGGGCAGCCACGCCCTGAAGGGGGCGCTGTTCCTCGTACCGTCGACCTTCGGCTTGCTGTTTGTGGACGACGCCGGGATGGAGAGGTGGAGAAAGGAGCGGAAACGAGCCAGGAAGAACGCGCAGGTGGAGCGGTACCCATCCGTGTACTGCTATGACCCCATGACCTTCCCGAGACTGAGGACTGGGAAAATGTACTTCCAAGACTGACTGACTATGCAACACAATCTAATGTAATCACAAGAAATATGCAGACAAATGATTCTTTAAATGCACTTTAATTTTTTTTAATCATTAATTAATCATTAATCATTAAAAATGTTTCATGTTGCCTTATACAAAATCCACACTTATTGCATGCTAATTCACAGTGATTTGATTGTTTAGTGGTGTTTTGGTCAAGTATTTCCTATTATAAATTATTGACATTTAAAATATCTACAACTGTTCATCAAAAACTACAGATGTTCCAGCCACAAGGACGGAACGGCTGCTAATTATTGCGGATTGTGTGCTGTTTTGTGTTTTAGTTTAAGATTAACTTAGTTTATTAGTTATTAGTTTCATTAATTATTAATTATATATAATATTCATTCATTAGTTTCCGGGTTACTTGAGTGTATTAGCTTAATACTTATTATTATTACTATTAACCGCATTATTATTCCTGTTAACGTAACTGTTACACACTTGGTGGTGTGTGGTTGCTTCTCGCAAAGTAGATCCGATTTCCTTGGAGGGATCAGGGTGTAGAGGCCGTCGATAGAGAAACGTGTCAGTGGTGTAGCTGATTCAGCGATTGCTCATACGCCAGACAGGAGGGGTTTCCGGCCCACAGCGGCAGGGGTTGGGTGTTAGAAACTTGATTGGACTGTGCATCGGATGTTTGGAAGCGCTGGGCCAGGATGCTGTGGCGCTCCCAAAGCCTCGGACGCCGTCACAGCCTGGCACATGCCTTCATCTGAGGAGTCACCCTGCCGACTGTAGCCACGGAGAGAGGAGATGTTACTATAGCATCTGTAGTACAGATGACTGGAAAGGGTATTTAATTCAACTCTCAGAAAATTAATGAAAATTAATTCGCTCCACCTGAGTGTCGGAGGGACATTAGGGACAAATTAAAGGAAGGTTTCTTTAACATGGTCGAGCTGTGTGTGTGTGTGTGTGTGTGTGTGTGTGTGTGTGTGTGTGCGCATGGTCTCGCTCACCTAGTGTTTGCCATATTCTTCTTACTGCTGCCCTGTTTATCCTGTATTCAACATGGTCAGCTCTGAGAGAGAGAGAGAGAGAGAGAGAGAGAGAGAGAGAGAGAGAGAGAGAAGGAAGAAAGAGATTTAAAATATCAAAATGACCAATATTTTTATGCACCAGGGCAACTGGAATCCCAACCAGTGAGGATAAAGAAGTCTGTGTTGAATTTAATATTGAAATTTGAGCAAAACTTCATAAAACAAATTATTTTACAGGTGGCGCAAGCCCCTCACGTGCTAGCCCAGTATCAACGTTATAATAAAAATGGTTGTATAATGGTGAACACGTGGTGAACACTGTCCACCGGGACAGTGTGCCGAGGTGAGAGACAAATGTCCACGTACAGTCCGGACTTGGACACGGCCCCCATCCTGAGCAGAGCCGAGAGGACGTTCTTCTGGGTGTCTGAGGACAAGCATTCGTGTGAGCGCGCTTCACCTGTAGGGGGCGACAGAGAATGCGGCGAGAGTAGGTGAAGGAGAGGAGCGACACCGCAGAGGAAGACAGACGAATGAGGGGAGGGCTCAGAGAGATACAGGACAGACGCAGGACACAGGACAGCGATACAGACGGAAACAGGACAGACGCAGGACACAAGGCAGATACAGACGGAAACAGGACAGACGCAGGACACAAGGCAGATACAGACGGAAACAGGACAGACGCAGGACACAAGGCAGATCCAGACAGAAACAGGACAACATGGAGATTCGGGACACAGGACAGAGGTACAGACAAAAACAGGACAGAGACACAGGACAGAGGAGATGGATACAGGCAGATACAGGACAGAGGAGATGGATACAGGCATATACAGGACAGAGGAGATGGATACAGGCATATACAGGACAGAGGAGATGGATACAGGCATATACAGGACAGAGGAGATCGATACAGGCAGATACAGGACAGAGATACAGGCAGATACAGGACAGAGATACAGGCAGATACAGGACAGAGGAGATAGATACAGGCAGACACAGGACAGAGATACAGGCAGATACAGGACAGAGGAGATAGATACAGGCAGACACAGGACAGAGATACAGGCAGATACAGGACAGAGGAGATAGATACAGACAGATACAGGACACAGGTAAAGGGCAGGACACAGATACAGGACACAGGTAAAGGGCAGGACACAGATACAGGACACAGGATCGAGACAAAGACGGAGAGTAAAAGAGACAAACAGACTTGACAGACAGTGTTCAGGTATGACACGTTTCATGACACACCAGGGCCTTTTACTGCTGCCCTCTGAAAGATGTCCACACACACACACACACACACACACACACACACACACACACACACACACACACAGCACCTGTAATCCAAGGGTATATACTAGAACCTAAACACATCCCAATCTTATGTAGAGATTATATCACGCAATGCATCATATAATCTGCCTGTTCTAGTGATCTGGTCCAAGTCTGTGGAATAGTCCATGAACTAAGAGTACTCTGACATTAATCCAAGAGGTGTTATTCATCCATTTCAGATGGGGGACGACGTCGCGACCTGCGGACCGCATAGCGGAGTAGGTGAGCAGCTGCCCGGGTGTATGCGGCAGTGCGATTGGCGGAAGTAAATGTTTGGACACTGGAGTTTACAGCACGTTGGGGTGGGAGGGAGGTATCCCTCGGTATCCCTCCGTAGCGTTACCGGATTACCTGATATAAGGAGTTTCATCGCGTCTGCACGGACGGCCGGGACAAAGCTCTTCTCCGTAAACACCTGCAATCTCTCGTCACACAAAATTCTAAACACCACCTAAACAAAAAAGTAAGGGACCGTCAGTAATTACGCACGCTACATGTGGGTCACTTATCATAATCCCGTTTGTCCCTCGGCAATTATATTCCTGTTCTAATAACTCATCGAGTGGCCCCCGGTAAAGTGTAGCGTGTTGAATTTGGAAATATTTCCCTAAAGTGACTGGGAAAAAAAGACAGACAGTTTCTTAAACTAAAATATAAGAGTGTACAGTTGTCTCCGGTCACCTGGTAGGTCTCGATAAAAGGTTCTAGAATGGCACTGAGGAAGACAATGGTATCTCGCTCTTCTTCAGTCGGTTTCAGCTCGTGGTCTGTGGCGCTCACCGCTCCACACTGCTGTAGACCAGAGCAGCCTTCCTCAAAATCCTGAGAGAGAGAGAGAGAGAGAGAGAGAGAGAGAAAGAGAGGGAGGGAGAGAGAGAGATTGACTAAAAGTGTGGCTCCGGCGGGGTCTGGGGCAGAATCTTCCGGCGTGCGTCCCCGGGACGGCCGGTCGCGGCCTCACCTGCGGTCCGCAGCCGGGCACGAAGACGAACTCGTTGGCGAATAGATCTCTCAGGAAGCAGAAGTGCCTGTAGATATCTTCTGCAGCAGAAAGGACAGGCGTGGGAGGATGGCGAGGTCACTCGGCCGAGAAGCCTTAAGATGTTTCATCTTTGGGTTGACACCAACAGCCTAATTACAATCAAAGCCTGACCCTCAATAACATGACCGTCTGCCTTCCAACGACAGCGAAGACAGACAGGCTTGGGTGGGGGGGTCCACCTTATTGTCAGGTCAAGCCACACCCCGAACTCAAACCCGACGGGTCGACCCCCGCACTTCTCCCAGACCCCAAACTTCACCTCCCTTTTGGCTCGGGACTTCCTCCTCAAGCCTGTTCTCCATCTCCAACCTCGACCAAATCCTATCCCTTCTTTCCCTTAACCCCAAACCTGACCTTCACCTCTGCCTCTAGTCCTGACCTTCACCTCTGCCTCTAGTCCTGACCTTCACCTCTGCCTCTAGTCCTGACCTTCACCTCTGCCTCTAGTCCTGACCTTCACCTCTGCCTCTAGTCCTAACCTTCACCCTGCCTCTAGTCCTAACCTTCACCCTGCCTCTAGTCCTGACCTTCACCCTGCCTCTAGTCCTGACCTTCACCCTGCCTCTAGTCCTGACCTTCACCCTGCCTCTAGTCCTAACCTTCACCCTGCCTCTAGTCCTAACCTTCACCCTGCCTCTAGTCCTAACCTTCACCCTGCCTCTAGTCCTAACCTTCACCCTGCCTCTAGTTCTAACCTTCACCCTGCCTCTAGTCCTAACCTTCACCCTGCCTCTAGTCCTAACCTTCACCCTGCCTCTAGTTCTAACCTTCACCCTGCCTCTAGTCCTAACCTTCACCCTGCCTCTAGTCCTAACCTTCACCTCTGCCCTTTCTCTAAGCCATAAACTTCACCATATGGCCTACTTTAAAAGTTGATCTTTGGCCAATAATAATAATAATAATAATAATAATACCTGTTAAGTCTGGTGGCTCATTCCTTCCCTAGAAGGTCAGTTTTATAAACACACATCCAGAAAACCAAACACTTACAACGCTCTGATAGGCTGGCGGATAATGGAGAAGACGCTCATTGAGGAGACGGCTGTCCTCGGAAAGCCAGACCCTGACCAGCGACACGGATGGGGATGTGTCCATGGCCTGGAGCTGGCCCTGAGCTGGGACAGATGGAACCGCCCCCGGACTCCAACCCGACAGGGCCCGGTTAAACTTTCCCGCCAAACAGGACCTATCCGGTTTGTCCTGCGTATCCTGGTCATCGGAGGATCGTGCCAGCACTAGATGACGGGGCATGCGCGAGCGGTATCCGTGCCGACCATATGCGATTAACCTCAGCTACCTCGACTCCTTCAACTACCACGACAGCCCAAGAGGTTGCGCCGTGTCCTTTGGCCTAAATGACAGCGCAAAAGGGCAACCCAGGTTGGGGATAGGGGATAGGATCGGGTCAATGCTGGGGTCGAGACCCCCCCCCCCCCCCCATCATAAACCAGGCCCAAATTCACCTCAGAACAGATACACCCAAATCCTAGCAGTTTTATTGACTGCCCAAAAGACCACAAACCCCCACAATACCACCGGGGAAGGCCAAACATTTCAGGGAGTTGTCAAATGGCAGAAACTGTCATTCACCATCTAAAACCCCTATGCAACCGCAACAGCTACATCCGTGGCACCTACGAGTTCATAGGTCATTAAAAAGCACCTCCGCACGTCTCCACGAGCCGCTACACATCTCCACTTCGCTCCGGGTAACGTTCTGTGCATTCCCCTTAGCTTTACCAGTCACAATCCTCCACCTTTACTCCACCCTACTGCTAGTGTGTGTGTGATTGTGTGTGTGTGTGTGTGTGAGTGTGTGTGAGTGTGTGTGAGTGTGTGTGTGTGTGTGAGTGTGTGTGTCTCTGTGTGAGTGTGTGTCTGTGTGTGTGAGTGTGTGTGTGTGAGTGTGTGTGTGTGAGCGTGTGTGAGTTTGTCTGAGTGTGTGTGTGTGTGTGTGTGTGTGTGTGTGTGTGTGTGTGTGTGTGTGAGAGTGTGTGTGTGTGTGAGTGAGAGTGTGTGTGTGTGCGCACGTGCGCGCGCGCACCTTGACTGTGGCCCGGGACCGTTCCCATGGCGACCGCCACCATAGCGGGGCGCGTGAACACGTGCAGGGCTTGATTCCTGTAGGAGGCGCACATGAGGACAGCAGACGCCCGCCTGAACACGCCCTCCTCTTGAGTGACGGGTTCTGGCCCCGCCTCTTCGACCAGCCAGACGCACCCCTCCTCGCACCTTACTACGGAACGGTGCAGGGCCATGCTCGATGACATCACTTCCAAATCGGGAAGATCGGCTACAAAACAACGATCTCGTATTTAGACCCCGTTACCGGCCAGGCCGTGCGTGTCCCGTATACCCTGGTGCGTTTGCTTACCGGGCCAGTCGAGGCGGGCTCCGAGCTGCAGCGCGATGCCGCGCAGCCACAGGGTGTCGCGGGCGAGCAGGTCCCAGCGCGTCCCGTCCGGCCTCTGCAGGACCAGCAGGGCCGTCAGGCTCCAGGGACTCAGCACGGTGCCGCGCTCCTGCAGCCTCACCACCCGGTGGGCCGCAGCGCTCGCGAACGCTTGCGACTCCTCGCTCGGCCTCCCGGGCAGGTCCCTGCGCCCGCAGAGAGAGAGAGAGAGAGAGAGAGAGAGAGAGGGAGAGAGGGAGAGTGAGAGAGGGAGAGAGAGAGAGAGAGAGAGAGAGAGAGAGAGAGAGAGAGAGAGAAATGACTGCCAAGTTAAAATCTTAAAGTTAGAAAAGTTGAAATTTTAATCATTAACCATTTCAGGTTTTATTTATCATTACCATTTAGGTTTAGAATTTTGTGGTTTTTTGTTTGTTTTGTATTTGAAAACTGGGACTGTGTACTGCCTGGGCACCAGGTCGGCACATACCTGGGCACCAGGTTGTACTGTCCGCGGCCGATCCGCCCCTTGGCCAGCTCTCTCACGGACACGGGGTTCCCGAAGTACACGTGCATGCTGCCGTAGTCCTGCTCCAGAACGCGCCGGGCCTTCAGTAAACCCTGCGCGCACACACACACTTGCACACACGGTCGCTACGGAAACTGCCCGCGTTAGCCAAGATGGTAGGTGCGTACCCGCGTGGTCTCTCTGGGTTTGGGCACCCCCAGCAACTCGTGCGCCAACAAGGACTCCTCCAGGACGCGGTCGTAGCTGATGCTGACCGGGACCAGGCTGAGGTCATACACCTCGCCTTTTAGGAAGGGCTCCAGGACCATGTGCATCATACCTACATACACACACAAACAAACACGAGTTAACTCTCTGGAGCAGTGGGCATCCAGCACACAGTGTCTATTCTAAGACTCAATAATGTTTATGGTGTGAGTTGGGTTAGTTAATCTGGTGGTGTAAATTGGGTTAGTTAATCTGGTGGTGTGAGTTGGGTTAGTTAATCTGGTGTTTAGTTACCCATCTTTGGTGTGAGTGACTTCAGTGTCCGACTGCGCAGTCCTTCGACATAAAACTCTACAGGAGCGAAGCCCGTCTGCAAAACACAACGCTCATCTTAAGACTGTCTCTGTAGTGTACGGTCTCATGTTAAGACAGCGTACCGTCTCTGTAGTGTACGGTCTCATGTTAAGACAGCGTACCGTCTCTGTAGTGTACGGTCTCATGTTAAGACAGCGTACCGTCTCTGTAGTGTACGGTCTCATGTTAAGACTGTCTATATAGTGTACTGTCTCCTGTTAGTAAACTACAGAGACAGTACAATGTCTTATCTCATCTTAAGACTGTCTATATAGTGTACTGTCTCTGTAGTGTACTAACATGAGACAGTACACCATATAGACAGTCTTAAGATGAGATAAGACAGTGTACTGTCTCTGTAGTGTACTCTCTCATCTTAAGATAGTGTAGATCATGCCACCTGATGACCACAAAGGAACATCTGAAAAATGTTTAACGGCAGCAACAATGACCAACATTTGCCGAGACTTTAACTACCGTCGAGACTATGATGTAACACCTAAATCCAGTATGTAAATTATACAAGATCAGCCAAAATGTCAAATTCACATTGACTTTTCATCATGAAGACTCTAGCCAAGCTTCTCACCCGCACTATGGTTCGGACGTACTCCGAGAGCACCGCCCAGTAGAGCTTATCCGAGCCAATGGCGCGCCGGATAAAGAACGCTCCTGATCGACGGAAGATCTCGCCGATCAGAGACATCCCCATGAGAGCTGGAGGAGAAAAGAACAGGTGATGTATTGCTCACGTAAACAAACAAACAAACAGGCAATAAACCAAGGAAACAAACTGCGCCTACTGAAATGGACGAACCCACTGGTTTTTTGCACGTTTGGGGTCAGAGGTCACTACTGCATTTTAAAGCTAATTTACATGGAAACAAAACTAACCTGACCGCCCTTCGGTCGAAACGTGACCAAACTCAAAGGTTTTTTCGCCGTCATTTTTAGTTTGTCTGTAATAGATACTTGCGAATTCCAGCTGCGATGACCGGGATAGAGAGGTCGTAGGTGAACATGATGTATGACAGGACCAGAAAGTCCACGTAACTCCTGTGATTGGGCATCAGGATGACGGGATGCTCCTGAGTGGCCTGCTGGAGCTGAGGGGCGGGGGGAGTGAGAGAAGGAGGGAGAGAGAGAGAGAGAGACACACACAGGAAAAATAGATCTTTATTCCGTAATCTGATACTGCAGCCAGTGACTGCATGCAAAACCACACACACACACACACACACACACACACACACACAACATACTACATACTACATGCTTGAAATGTACTACCACTTATGTGTACATACTAGAAATGTACTACTACTTATGTCTAGTATGTGGTTCAAGTTCGGTTTATTTGTCACATACATAGTCATACACAGTATAACTCGCAGTGAAATGGATACAGTCAGGGACTGTGACATATGATAGCCCACAAAACAGAGAGAGAGAGAGACTGAGAAAGTGTGTGTGTGTGTGTGTTTGTGTGTGTGAGGGAGCGAGAAAGAGAGACTGAGAAAGTGTGTGTGTGTGTGTGTGTGTTTGTGTGTGTGAGGGAGCGAGAAAGAGAGACTGAGAAAGTTGTGTGTGTATGTGTGTGTGTGTGTGTGTGTGTGTGTGTGTATGTATGTGTGTGTGTGTGTGTGTGTGAGGGAGAGAGAGAGAGAGAGACTGAGAAAGTGTGTGTGTGTGTGTGTTTGTGTGTGTGAGGGAGCGAGAAAGAGAGACTGAGAAAGTGTGTGTGTGTGTATGTGTGTGTGTGTGTATGTATGTGTGTGTGTGTGTGTGTGTGTGTGTGTGAGGGAGAGAGAGAGAGAGAGACTGAGAAAGGGAGAGAGAGGGGGAGAGAGATAGACTGAGAGAGTGTGTGTGTGTGTGTGTGTGTGTGTGTGTGTGTGTGTGTGTGTGTGTGTGTGTGTGTGTGTGTGTGAGAGAGAGAGAGAGACTCAGAACACAAACAGGCTAAAAGACTGAGGCACCCAGAGCACTCCAAGGACCGGCGGTCCAGCGCTCCGGACCCAGACTCCGTTACAGGCCGGTTCTGACCCGCGCCAGGCCGTCCTCGTTGACCTGTATTCGACGGAAGAGCCTGGTGAAGATCTTGCTGAGCGCGAAACCCAGCAGGCGGATGAAGGTCACCTGCAGGTTCTGACTCATCTCGTCCAGTAAGGCGGCTGCCTCCTCCCTCACACGCGCCTGCGGCTTGCCAGATTCTGCTGCTACCTGCACATAGGATGTGTGTGTGTGTGTGTGTGTGTGTATGTGTGTGTGAAAGTAGTACAGCATTAGCATAAAAGACCTTATTTATTTATTGCTGCTCCTTCCACTTCATCTACCACGCTGGCCTGGCGTGTCTCTTGAAACGGCCGCTTTTTAATTTATTCTAATTTATATTTGAATATTAAAAACATCTCACCCCATGCCCCGCCCTCCGAATGACCTCTCACCTCCAAGACGACGTAGCGCAGATGCTGAGATTCCAGCACCATCTTATTGAGCGCGCTCGGCGAAGGAGGCGGAGCCCCGCAACCCGGCGGGGGACTGAACGCCCTGAGGGCGTGGCTTATGTCGCTGCCCCGCCTCCTCTCCTCCAGAATGTCGACGAAGCTTGCTGGCTCCGCCCTCGAACTCTGCGCACTCTGCAACAGATGGCCCCCCCGTATGGTGTGTATCCAGTCCAGGTGTACAAATCCAGCAAGCTAAGCGCTACAGCGTCAAGGTTGGCTACAGTTGAGAGATGCAAAGTTCACGTCCAGATCACTAAACCTCCACCAATCTGCAATCTGCACATAATGTGCCGTTGTCAGTCCGGGATCTTGGAAACACGTGCAGAGGAATAACGTTTTGTCATGGAAAACTCCTGCATATCTCAAAGTGTTTGGGCCAGCGTGCGGCATGCATTTCAGTCTGATGCTCTCACCGGATGTGTAACACACAGGCACAAATCAACCCTGCCACTGTACCAACACACACACACACACACACACACGTGTGAAAGTCGCTGCTACGGTCTGTACGGTCTTTTCTGTCAAACAATTGTTGTTGGAATGAAAAATAAAAGTTACTCGAAAAGGTGTTTCGACAATAACAATAACACACAATAGCACACACCGTCCCATTGCTTCCCTGCAAGAAGCAAACCGAGGAGTGTGTGCTCACCGTAAGAAAAACAGCAGAAAAACAGGATTAATGCAAAGATTTAACCGGGGTAATCTAGGAATTAGCCCCCGGACCCCACAGTACAGAGATTCCGGGGACCGACCACCAGGTGCAACAAGCAAACTTAACCTATTAATATAATAATAATAATTATATATATATATATATAAATGCAATCGACAGTTTCTCCTCAAGATCTGCCGGGACGTCAGGCTGTGTTTAGCAGGCATAATTCGCGAAGCATTGTCGAAAGGTTATTTATAGAAAAAACGCGAAACAAAGAACCGTTTCCACCCGCCGCGGCACCGAAAACGGAGCCCAGAAGAGACCGTTGGCAAGCAAACGGTTTTTTTTTTTCTTCCTTACCGGCCGCTTCATGGTGGAGGGTGGAGACCCGGAGCAGGTGCACTTTCTCCCTCGGCTCGAGCGGACGGGACCGGTCACCGGGACGCCGACAGGAACGCGGAGCCAATCCGCTCTCGCGAACTCGGGAACTCCTCCCGGAATTGTCACGCGACCAGTTTGCCTCGGTACGTGCCGCCGTTTTTAATGACCCCGAAAATGCCCGTTTGCACCGTCCCTCGCTTTCACACACACACACACACACACACACACACATACGCACGCACAACGTGGCAGAGGTGATTTGCAATACATAGGTATACAAACGAAGCAAATTTTATTGTATTTTTATTAGGCACAACCAAATTCAGAAACGGCATAATCAGTGAACAGGAGAGAGAGAGAGAGAGAGAGAGAGAGAGAGAGCACTGATCTTTAACAGAAAGAGTAATGAGTGGTCAAAAACCCAAACCAATAAACAACTTAACTACAAAATAAAAGCCCTTTTCTACACATTTTGATGACCATATTCATCTATATTCATGACTATATTCTACTATCTATGGCTTTTGTGAACCATTTAGTATGAAGACAAAGAATAATGGTTTTTATTTATGAGAAGTTATTTTTATTAAAACTTTTCTACCATTTACGTCTCTTGGATTGGAGCTGGGCGCGGTCAATTTGGGCGCACGCAATGACGTGTCTACCAACGTACCAATCAGAGTTAACGAACTGTTTGTGTCACCTCGTCCGGCCAATGGAGGGTGTACCTCAGCTGACGTCACGTCTAACAAGGCGGGTAAATGAAGCCCGAGGAGGTTGTGGGCGCTCCGGCAGAGCCGTAAAATAAAATATATATTAATTAAGTAAGATTTGGGAAAAATACCCTGCGTGAAATGACCGTAGCTAAACCAGCTAGCATTTTGCATACACTTTAGACCCCTACACACCACCCTGGACTCTGAGGATTGTATACAGCAGAACTGCGTGCACACACACACACGGGATATTGTGGAGTATACAGCAGTTTGATCAGAACTACATCTCAGCTTCAGTGCAATGGTACGAACAACAAATAATTACATTTTCAAGAAAAAGATCATAAGACATCATAGACCAAACTATCTGCATAAATGCCACCATTTTAACAGGCTTTGGCAAAAACATTCAACAGATAGTCATGCACTCTTCAAATACACAAATGATTGCTTTATAAAATAACTTTTAGCCAAATATAAACTTAAAAAAACTTATAATAATAACAGCATTCCTGGCAACCGAGCGCACAGTTTTATCCTAAACATTAAAATATCTCTAATATCTCCCGTGTTTAAGCTGACGCTACAAGTCTTATGTAGCTGATCACCAGTTCTGCTCCTGCTATATTGTAAAGTGCTACTTTATATGTAATATTTGATTGATTTGATTCAGTAAAGCAAAAGGAAAACACTGTTTGGACAGTCACAGTCTTGCGGTTATATATTTCCAGGCTGTCGTGCATTCTTCAGCTGCTGGTTTTGCCTGCACAATCTTGACTGTCCACCAGAGGGAGCTGCTCTCGCCAGAAGGTGAACTGGCTGTATGTGTCACTGCAGGGGAAATCGGACGAACCGGATCTTTTCACCAGGGGAAACACATGGTCCACCACCTCACCCAGGCGCGCATACCTGTACACACGCGCGCACACACACATTTATGACCAACACACACCTTACACAGGCCCGCATACCTGTATACACACACATACACACACAAAACACACACCTTAGAACCAACACACACACCTCAGCCGGGTGCACAATCCTGTACACACACAAAAGACAAGCCTCAGGACCAACACACACACACCTTAAGACTAATACACATCTTAGGACCAACACACACCTTTGTGTTTTTGGCCTCACAGGACAACATACCCTGGTCCTCCTACAGAGGGCGCTGTTTTATCAGTGCACTCCATTTTTGAAGTTTAACTCCCATGCAGTGTGTCCAACCACATAACAGATGGCACAGTTGTCAAATAGGCTCTAAAAATATGTTATTATTACAGAAACACACACACGTACGCACAGCACATATGTGCACACAAATACAAAACCTTGGGATTTGAAATCACAAGTCACTCCAAACCAACACATGCACACCGACACACCGACACACACACACACACACACACACACACACACACACACACACACACACACACACACACACCACTTACGAGGAAACGTTGGTCTTGGCATGCTCTTGTACCAGTTCTCCTTTGGGGTTGACGGTGAAGATCCTGTTCAGAGGAACTCCCACCTCCTTGTACGAATACACATCCTGTAAAACCCCAGCACATGGAGGTACAGACTCAGCACCCTTCTGCTTAGGGGTGTGTGTGTGTGTGTGTGTCTTGACTGTGTACTCACCGTGGCCCTGTTCCCAAAAGCGGCATAGAATGGCTGTGTGTTTGGATAGAACAGGTTTTTAATGTCATTCAGACATTCCACCTTAAACGTCTCCGGTTTCTTCTCAATCACCTCCCTGTAAACATTTATATGGTCGGCATACGTCAGATACTCGAACCCAGACAGCTGTACTCAGAACTGTATTTGTACAATGAATTTGTAAGATTTGTACCATTTTAGGGAAATGTCAGCAGTCCTTCATTAAAATAGGAATATTGGTCAATATTGTGGCGATATCGACACTGCTTATCACACCACGGAATTGTGTGTATCCTTAAGAAGTCATAGCGATGAGTGACGCACACAGATTGAAGGTTTATATAACCTCAAATGTTTGGGCTGATGCAAAGAGAAACCCAGAAGCACCAGAGAAAAGTGGTACAGACCACAGACAATATTCCAAACACCACCTAGAGAAGCCTCAAAACAGACCACAGACAATATTCCAAACACCACCTAGAGAAGCCTCAAAACAGACCACAGACAATATTCCAAACACCACCTAGAGAAGCCTCAAAACAGACCACAGACAATACGCCAAACACCACCTAGAGAAGCCTCAAAACAGACCACAGACAATACGGCAAACACCACCTAGAGAAGCCTCAAAACAGACCACAGACAATATTCCAAACACCACCTAGAGAAGCCTCAAAACAGACCACAGACAATACGCCAAACACCACCTAGAGAAGCCTCAAAACAGACCACAGACAATACGCCAAACACTAGCTAGAGAAGCTTCAAAACAGACCACAGACAATACGCCAAACACCACCTAGAGAAGCCTCAAAACAGACCACAGACAATACGCCAAACACTAGCTAGAGAAGACTCAAAACAGACCACAGACAATACGCCAAACACTACCTAGAGAAGCCTCAAAACAGACCACAGACAATACGCCAAACACCACCTAGAGAAGCCTCAAAACAGACCACAGACAATACGCCAAACACCACCTAGAGAAGCCTCAAAACAGACCACAGACAATATTCCAAACACCACCTAGAGAAGCCTCAAAACAGACCACAGACAATACGCCAAACACCACCTAGAGAAGCCTCAAAACAGACCACAGACAATACGCCAAACACCACCTAGAGAAGCCTCAAAACAGACCACAGACAATACGCCAAACACTACCTAGAGAAGCCTCAAAACAGACCACAGACAATATTCCAAACACCACCTAGAGAAGCCTCAAAACAGACCACAGACAATACGGCAAACACCGCCTAGAGAAGCCTCAAAACAGACCACAGACAATACGCCAAACACCGCCTAGAGAAGCCTCAAAACAGACCACAGACAATACGCCAAACACCACCTAGAGAAGCCTCAAAACAGACCACAGACAATACGCCAAACACCACCTAGAGAAGCCTCAAAACAGACCACAGACAATACGGCAAACACCACCTAGAGAAGCCTCAAAACACACCACAGACAATACGCCAAACACCACCTAGAGAAGCCTCAAAACAGACCACAGACAATACGCCAAACACCACCTAGAGAAGCCTCAAAACAGACCACAGACAATACTCCAAACACCACCTAGAGAAGCCTCAAAACAGACCACAGACAATACGCCAAACACCACCTAGAGAAGCCTCAAAACAGACCACAGACAATACGCCAAACACCACCTAGAGAAGCATCAAAACAGACCACAGACAATACGCCAAACACCACCTAGAGAAGCTTCAAAACAGACCACAGACAATACTCCAAACACCACCTAGAGAAGCCTCAAAACAGACCACAGACAATACTCCAAACACCACCTAGAGAAGCCTCAAAACAGACCACAGACAATACGGCAAACACCACCTAGAGAAGCCTCAAAACAGACCACAGACAATACGGCAAACACCACCTAGAGAAGCCTCAAAACAGACCACAGACAATATTCCAAACACCACCTAGAGAAGCCTCAAACAGACCACAGACAATACGCCAAACACCACCTAGAGAAGCCTCAAAACAGACCACAGACAATACGCCAAACACCACCTAGAGAAGCTTCAAAACAGACCACAGACAATACTCCAAACACCACCTAGAGAAGCTTCAAAACAGACCACAGACAATACGCCAAACACCACCTAGAGAAGCCTCAAAACAGACCACAGACAATACGCCAAACACCACCTAGAGAAGCCTCAAAACAGACCACAGACAATACGCCAAACACCACCTAGAGAAGCCTCAAAACAGACCACAGACAATACGCCAAACACCACCTAGAGAAGCCTCAAAACAGACCACAGACAATACGCCAAACACAACCTAGAGAAGCCTCAAAACAGACCACAGACAATACGCCAA
Organism: Electrophorus electricus; assembly: GCF_013358815.1. Classification (NCBI taxonomy): domain Eukaryota; kingdom Metazoa; phylum Chordata; class Actinopteri; order Gymnotiformes; family Gymnotidae; genus Electrophorus; species Electrophorus electricus. The sequence continues at coordinate 3,127,023 of NC_049542.1, forward strand.
ACACAACCTAGAGAAGCCTCAAAACAGACCACAGACAATACGCCAAACACCACCTAGAGAAGCCTCAAAACAGACCACAGACAATACGCCAAACACCACCTAGAGAAGCCTCAAAACAGACCACAGACAATACGCCAAACACCACCTAGAGAAGCCTCAAAACAGACCACAGACAATACGCCAAACACCACCTAGAGAAGCCTCAAAACAGACCACAGACAATACGCCAAACACCACCTAGAGAAGCCTCAAAACAGACCACAGACAATACGCCAAACACCACCTAGAGAAGCCTCAAACAGACCACAGACAATACGCCAAACACAACTAGAGAAGCCTCAAAACAGACCACAGGACAATACGCCAAACACAACCTAGAGAAGCCTCAAAACAGACCACAGACAATACGCCAAACACCACCTAGAGAAGCCTCAAACAGACCACAGACAATACGCCAAACACCACCTAGAGAAGCATCAAAACAGACCACAGACAATACGCCAAACACCACCTAGAGAAGCCTCAAAACAGACCAGTAACAATATGTTAAACATTACCTAGAGAAGCCTCAAAACAGACCACAGACAATACGGCAAAACACCACCTAGAGAAGCATCAAACAGACCACAGACAATACGCCAAACACCACCTAGAGAAGCCTCAAAACAGACCACAGGACAATACGCCAAACACACCTAGAGAAGCCTCAAAACAGACCACAGACAATACGCCAAACACCACCTAGAGAAGCCTCAAAACAGACCAGTAACAATATGTTAAACATTACCTAGAGAAGCCTCAAAACAGACCACAGACAATACGCCAAACACCACCTAGAGAAGCCTCAAAACAGACCACAGACAATACGCCAAACACCACCTAGAGAAGCCTCAAAACAGACCACAGACAATACGCCAAACACCACCTAGAGAAGCCTCAAAACAGACCACAGACAATACGCCAAACACCACCTAGAGAATCCTCAAAACAGACCACAGACAATACGCAAACACCACCTAGAGAAGCCTCAAAACAGACCACAGACAATACGCCAAAACACCACCTAGAGAAGCCTCAAAACAGACCACAGACAATACGCCAAACACCACCTAGAGAAGCCTCAAAACAGACCACAGACAATACGCCAAACACCACCTAGAGAAGCCTCAAAACAGACCACAGACAATACGCCAAACACCAACTAGAGAAGCCTCAAAACAGACCACAGACAATACGCCAAACACCACCTAGAGAAGCCTCAAAACAGACCACAGACAATACGCCAAACACCACCTAGAGAAGCCTCAAAACAGACCACAGACAATACGCCAAACACCACCTAGAGAAGCCTCAAAACAGACCACAGACAATACGCCAAACACCACCTAGAGAAGCCTCAAAACAGACCACAGACAATACGCCAAACACCACCTAGAGAAGCCTCAAAACAGACCACTCACAATACGCCAAACACCACCTAGAGAAGCCTCAAAACAGACCACAGACAATACGCCAAACACCACCTAGAGAAGCCTCAAAACAGACCACAGACAATACGCCAAACACCACCTAGAGAAGCCTCAAAACAGACCACAGACAATACGCCAAACACCACCTAGAGAAGCCTCAAAACAGACCACAGACAATACGCCAAACACCACCTAGAGAAGCCTCAAAACAGACCACAGACAATACGCCAAACACCACCTAGAGAAGCCTCAAAACAGACCACTCACAATACGCCAAACCCCACCTAGAGAAGCCTCAAAACAGACCACAGACAATACGGCAAACACCACCTAGAGAAGCCTCAAAACAGACCACAGACAATACGCCAAACACCACCTAGAGAAGCCTCAAAACAGACCACAGACAATACGCCAAACACCACCTAGAGAAGCCTCAAAACAGACCACAGACAATACGCCAAACACCACCTAGAGAAGCCCTCAAAACAGACCACAGACAATACGCCAAACACCACCTAGAGAAGCCTCAAAACAGACCACAGACAATACGCCAAAACACCACCTAGAGAAGCCTCAAAACAGACCACAGACAATACGCCAAACACCACCTAGAGAAGCCTCAAAACAGACCACTCACAATACGCCAAACACCACCTAGAGAAGCCTCAAAACAGACCACAGACAATACGCCAAACACCACCTAGAGAAGCCTCAAAACAGACCACAGACAATACGCCAAACACCACCTAGAGAAGCCTCAAAACAGACCACAGACAATACGCCAAACACCACCTAGAGAAGCCTCAAAACAGACCACAGACAATACGCCAAACACCACCTAGAGAAGCCTCAAAACAGACCACAGACAATACGCCAAACACCACCTAGAGAAGCCTCAAAACAGACCACTCACAATACGCCAAACACCACCTAGAGAAGCCTCAAAACAGACCACAGACAATACGGCAAACACCACCTAGAGAAGCCTCAAAACAGACCACAGACAATACGCCAAACACCACCTAGAGAGCCTCAAAACAGACCACAGACAATACGCCAAACACCACCTAGAGAAGCCTCAAAACAGACCACAGACAATACGCCAAACACCACCTAGAGAAGCCTCAAAACAGACCACAGACAATACGCCAAACACCACCTAGAGAAGCCTCAAACAGACCACAGACAATACGCCAAACACCACCTAGAGAAGCCTCAAAACAGACCACAGACAATACGCCAAACACCACCTAGAGAAGCCTCAAACAGACCACTCACAATACGCCAAACACCACCTAGAGAAGACTCAAAACAGACCACAGACAATACGCCAAACACCACCTAGAGAAGCCTCAAAACAGACCACAGACAATACGCCAAACACCACCTAGAGAAGCCTCAAAACAGACCACAGACAATACGCCAAACACCACCTAGAGAAGCCTCAAAACAGACCACAGACAATACGCCAAACACCACCTAGAGAAGCCTCAAAACAGACCACTCACATACGCCAAACACCACCTAGAGAAGCCTCAAAACAGACCACAGACAATACGGCAAACACCACCTAGAGAAGCCTCAAAACAGACCACAGACAATACGCCAAACACCACCTAGAGAAGCCTCAAAACAGACCACAGACAATACGCCAAACACCACCTAGAGAAGCCTCAAAACAGACCACAGACAATACGCCAAACACCACCTAGAGAAGCCTCAAAACAGACCACAGACAATACGCCAAACACCACCTAGAGAAGCCTCAAAACAGACCACAGACAATACGCCAAACACCACCTAGAGAAGCCTCAAAACAGACCACAGACAATACGCCAAACACCACCTAGAGAAGCCTCAAAACAGACCACTCACAATACGCCAAACACCACCTAGAGAAGCCTCAAAACAGACCACAGACAATACGCCAAACACCACCTAGAGAAGCATCAAAACAGACCACAGACAATACGCCAAACACCACCTAGAGAAGCCTCAAAACAGACCCACAGACAATACGGCAAACACCACCTAGAGAAAGCCTCAAAACAGACCACAGACAATACGCCAAACACCACCTAGAGAAGCCTCAAAACAGACCACTCACAATACGCCAAACACCACCTAGAGAAGCCTCAAAACAGACCACAGACAATACGGCAAACACCACCTAGAGAAGCCTCAAAACAGACCACAGACAATACGCCAAACACCACCTAGAGAAGACTCAAAACAGACCACAGACAATACGGCAAACACCACCTAGAGAAGCCTCAAAACAGACCACAGACAATACGGCAAACACCACCTAGAGAAGCCTCAAAACAGACCACAGACAATACGCCAAACACCACCTAGAGAAGCCTCAAAACAGACCACAGACAATACGCCAAACACCACCTAGAGAAGCCTCAAAACAGACCACAGACAATACGGCAAACACCACCTAGAGAAGCCTCAAAACAGACCACAGACAATACGCCAAACACCACCTAGAGAAGCCTCAAAACAGACCACAGACATACGCCAAACACCACCTAGAGAAGCCTCAAAACAGACCACAGACAATACGCCAAACACCACCTAGAGAAGCCTCAAAACAGACCACAGACAATACGCCAAACACCACCTAGAGAAGCCTCAAAACAGACCACAGACAATACGCCAAACACCACCTAGAGAAGCCTCAAAACAGACCACAGACAATACGCCAAACACCACCTAGAGAAGCCTCAAAACAGACCACAGACAATACGCCAAACACCACCTAGAGAAGCCTCAAAACAGACCACAGACAATACGCCAAACACCACCTAGAGAAGCCTCAAAACAGACCACAGACAATACGCCAAACACCACCTAGAGAAGCCTCAAACAGACCACTCACAATACGCCAAACACCACCTAGAGAAGCCTCAAAACAGACCACAGACAATACGGCAAACACCACCTAGAGAAGCCTCAAAACAGACCACAGACAATACGCCAAACACCACCTAGAGAAGCCTCAAAACAGACCACAGACAATACGCCAAACACCACCTAGAGAAGCCTCAAAACAGACACAGACAATACGGGCAAACACCACCTAGAGAAGCCTCAAAAACAGACCACAGACAATACGGCCAAACACCACTAGAGAATCCTCAAAACAGGACCACAGACAATACGCCAAACACCACCTAGAGAAGCCTCAAAACAGACCCACAGACAATACGGCAAACACCACCTCGAGAAGCCTCCAAAACAGACCACAGACAATACGGCAAACACCACCTAGAGAAGCCTCAAACAGACCACAGCAAAATACGCCAAACACCACCTAGAGAAGCCTCAAAACAGACCACAGACAATACGCCAAACACCACCTAGAGAAGGCCTCAAAACAGACCACAGACAATACGCCAACACCACCTAGAGAAGCCTCAAAACAGACCACAGACAATACGCCAAACACCACCAGAGAAGCCTCAAAACAGACCACAGACAATACGCCAAACACCACCTAGAGAAGCCTCAAAACAGACCACAGACAATACGCCAAACACCACCTAGAGAAGCCTCAAAACATACACCGACAATCGCCAAAACACCACCTAGAGAAGACCTCAAAACAGACCACAGACAATACGCCAAACACCACCTAGAGAAGCCTCAAAACAGACCACAGCAATACGCCAAACACCACCTAGAGAAAGCCTTCAAAACAGACCACTCACAATACGCCAAACACTAGCTAGAGAAGACTTGAAAACAGACCACAGACCAATACTCCAAACACCTACCTAGAGAAGCCTCATAAACACACCACAGACAATACGCCAAACACCACCTAGAGAAGCCTCAAAACAGACCACAGACAATACGCCAAACACCACCTAGAGAAGCCTCAAAACAGACCACAGAAATACGCCAACACCAACCTAGAGAAGCCTCAAAACAGACCACAGACAATACGCCAAACACCACCTAGAGAAGCCTCAAAATCAGACCACAGACAATACGCCAAACACCACCTAGAGAAGCCTCAAAACAGACCACAGACAATACGCCAAACACCACCTAGAGAAGCCTCAAAACAGACCACAGACAATACGCCAAACACCACCTAGAGAAGCCTCAAAACAGACCACAGACAATACGCCAAACACCACCTAGAGAAGCCTCAAAACAGACCACAGACAATACGCCAAACACCACCTAGAGAAGCCTCAAAAACAGACCACAGACAATACGCCAAACACCACCTAGAAAAGCCTCAAAACAGACCACAGACAATACGCCAAACACCACCTAGAGAAGCCTCAAAACAGACCACAGACAATACGCCAAACACCACCTAGAGAAGCCTCAAAACAGACCACAGACAATACGCCAAACACCACCTAGAGAAGCCTCAAAACAGACCACAGACAATACGCCAAACACCACCTAGAGAAAGCCTCAAAACAGACCACAGACAATACGCCAAACACCACCTATAGAAGCCTCAAAACAGACCACAGACAATACGCCAAACACCACCTAGAGAAGCCTCAAAACAGACCACAGACAATACGCCAAACACCACCTAGAGAAGCCTCAAACAGACCACAGACAATACGCCAAACACTACCTAGAGAAGCCTCAAAACAGACCACAGACAATACGCCAAACACCACCTAGAGAAGCCTCAAAACAGACCACAGACAATACGCCAAACACCACCTAGAGAAGCCTCAAAACAGACCACAGACAATACGCCAAACACCACCTAGAGAAGCATCAAACAGACCACAGACAATACGCCAAACACCACCTAGAGAAGCCTCAAAACAGGCCACTCACAATACGGCAAAACACTACCTAGAGAAGCCTCAAAACAGACCACAGACAATACGCCAAACACCACCTAGAGAAGCATCAAAACAGACCACAGACAATACGCCAAACACCACCTAGAGAAGCCTCAAAACAGACCAGTAACAATATGTTAAACACTACCTAGAGAAGCATCAAAACAGACCGCTCACAATACGCAAATATCACCTAGAGAAGCCTCAAAACAGACCACTCATAATATGCCAAACACCACCTAGAGAAGCCTCAAAACAGACCACAGACAATACACCAAACATCACCTAGAGAAGCATCAAAACAGACCACAGACAATACACCAAACATCACCTAGAGAAGCATCAAAACAGACCACAGACAATACGCCAAACACCACCTAGAGAAGACTCAAAACAGACCACTCATAATACGGCAAACACCACCTAGAGAAGACTCAAAACAGACCACTCACAATACGCCAAACACTAGCTAGAGAAGACTGAAAACAGACCACAGACAATACTCCAAACACCACCTAGAGAAGCCTCAAAACAGACCACAGACAATACGCCAAACACCACCTAGAGAAGCCTCAAAACAGACCACAGACAATACGCCAAACACTACCTAGAGAAGCCTCAAAACAGACCACAGACAATACGCCAAACACTACCTAGAGAAGCCTCAAACAGACCACAGACAATACGCCAAAACACTACCTAGAGAAGCCTCAAAACAACCACCGACAATACCCAAACACCACCTAGAGAAGCCTCAAAACAGACCACAGACAATACGCCAAACACCACTAGAGAAGCCTCAAACAGACCACAGACAATACGCCAAACACCACCTAGAGAAGCCTCAAACAGACAGTAACAATATGTTAAACACTACCTAGAGAAGCCTCAAAACAGACCGCTCACAATACGCAAATATCACCTAGAGAAGCTTCAAAACAGACCACTCATAATATGCCAACACCACCTAGAGAAGACTCAAAACAGACCACAACAATACGTCAACACCACCTAGAGAAGCCTCAAACAGACACTCACAATATGCCAGACACCACCTAGAGAAGCCTCAAAACAGACCATCACAATATGCCAAACACCACCTAGAGAAGCTCAAAACAGACCACTCACAATACGGCAAACACTACTAGAGAAGCCTCAAAACAGACCACAGACAATACGCCAAACACCACCTAGAGAAGCATCAAAACAGACCACAGACAATACGCCAAACACCACTAGAGAAGCCTCAAACAGACCACTCACAATACGGCAAACACTACCTAGAGAAGCCTCAAACAGACACAGACAATCGCCAAACACCACTAGAGAAGCATCAAAACAGACCAGACAATACGCCAAACACCACCTAGAGAAGCCTCAAAACAGACCAGTAACAATATGTTAAACACTACCTAGAAACATCAAACAGACCGCTCACAATACGCAATATCACCTAGAGAAGCCTCAAAAACAGACACTCATAATATGCCAAACACCACCTAGAAGCCTCAAACAGACCACAGACAATACACCAACATCACCTAGAGAAGCATCAAAACAGACACAGACAATACACCAAACATCACCTAGAGAAGCATCAAACAGACCACAGACAATACGCCAAACACCACCTAGAGAAGACTCAAACAGACCACAGACAATACGCCAAACACCACCTAGAGAAGCCTCAAAACAGACACAGACAATACGCCACAACCACCTAGAGAAGCCTCAAAACAGACCACAGACAATACGCCAAACACCACCTAGAGAAGCCTCAAAACAGACCACAGACATACGCCAAACACCACCTAGAGAAGCCTCAAAACAGACCACAGACAATACGCCAAACACCACCTAGAGAAGCCTCAAAACAGACCACAGACAATACGCCAAACACCACCTAGAGAAGCCTCAAAACAGACCACTCACAATATGCCAAACACCACCTAGAGAAGCTCAAAACACACAGACAATACACCAAACACCACCTAGAGAAGCCTCAAACAGACCACAGACAATACGCCAAACACCACTAGAGAAGCCTCAAAACAGACCACAGACAATACGCCAAACACCACCTAGAGAAGCCTCAAAACAGACCACAGACATACGCCAAACACCACCTAGAGAAGCCTCAAAACAGACCACTCACAATACGGCAAACACTACCTAGAGAAGCCTCAAAACAGACCACAGACAATACGCCCAAACACCACCTAGAGAAGCATCAAAACAGACCACAGACAATACGCCAAACCACCTAGAGAAGCCTCAAAACAGACCACTCACAATAAGGCAAACACTACCTAGAGAAGCCTCAAAACAGCCACAGACAATACGCCAAACACCACCTGAGAAGCATCAAAACAGACCACAGACAATACGCCAAACACACACCTAGAGAAGCCTCAAAACAGACCAGTAACAATATGTTAAACACTACCTAGAGAAGCATCAAAACAGACCGCTCACAATACGCAAATATCACCTAGAGAAGCTCAAAACAGACCACTCATAATATGCCAAACACCACCTAGAGAAGCCTCAAAACAGACCACAGACAATACACCAAACATCCTAGAGAAGCATCAAAACAGACCACAGACAATACACCAAACATCACCTAGAGAAGCATCAAACAGACCACAGACAATACGCCAAACACACCTAGAGAAGACTCAAAACAGACCACTCATATACGGCAAACACCACCTAGAGAAGACTCAAAACAGACCACTCACAATACGCCAAACACTAGCTAGAGAAGACTGAAAACAGACCACAGACAATACTCACACCACCTAGAGAAGCCTCAAAACAGACCACAGACAATACGCCAAACCCACCTATAGAAGCCTCAAAACAGACCACAGACAATACGCCAAACACTACCTAGAGAAGCCTCAAAACAGACCACAGACAATACGCCAAACACTACCTAGAGAAGCCTCAAAAACACACAGACAATACGCCAAACACTACCTAGAGAAGCCTCAAAACAGACCACAGACAATACGCCAAACACCACCTAGAGAAGCCTCAAAACAGACCACAGACAATACGCCAAACACCACCTAGAGAAGCTCTCAAAACGACCACAGACAATACGCCAAACACCACCTAGAGAAGCCTCAAAACAGACCAGTAACAATATGTTAAACACTACCTAGAGAAGCCTCAAAACACACCGCTCACAATACGCAAATATCACCTAGAGAAGCTTCAAAACAGACCACTCATAATATGCCAAACACCACCTAGAGAAGACTCAAAACAGACCACAGACAATACTCAAACACCACCTAGAGAAGCCTCAAACAGACCACTCACAATACCAGACACCACCTAGAGAAGCCTCAAACAGACCACTCACAATATGCCAAACACCACCTAGAGAAGCCTCAAAACAGACCACTCCACAATACGGCAAACACTACCTAGAGAAGCCTCAAAACGACCACAGACAATACGCCAAACCACCTAGAGAAGCATCAAAACAGACCACAGACAATACGCCAAACACCACCTAGAGAAGCCTCAAACAGACCACTCACAATACGGCAAACACTACCTAGAGAAGCCTCAAACAGACCACAGACAATACGCCAAACACCACCTAGAGAAGCATCAAAACAGACCACAGACAATACGCCAAACACCACCTAGAGAAGCCTCAAACAGACCAGTAACATATGTTAAACACTACCTAGAGAAGCATCAAAACAGACCGCTCACAATACGCAAATATCACCTAGAGAACCTCAAAACAGACCACTCATATATGCCAAACACCACCTAGAGAACCTCAAAACAGACACAGACAATACACCAAACATCACCTAGAGAAGCATCAAACAGACCACAGACAATACGCCAAACATCACCTAGAGAAGCCTCAAAACAGACCACAGACAATACGCCAAACACACCTAGAGAAGCCTCAAAACAGACCACAGACAATACGCCAAACACCACCTAGAGAAGCCTCAAAACAGACCACAGACAATACGCCAACACCACCTAGAGAAGCCTCAAAACGACCACAGACATACGCCAAACACCACCTAGAGAAGCCTCAAAACAGACCACAGACAATACGCCAAACACCACCTAGAGAAGCCTCAAAACAGACCACAGACATACGCCAAACACCACCTAGAGAAGCCTCAAAACAGACCACAGACAATACGCCAACACCACCTAGAGAAGCCTCAAAACAGACCACTCACAATACGCCAAACCCCACCTAGAGAAGCCTCAAAACAGACCACAGACATACGCCAAACACCACCTAGAGAAGCCTCAAAACAGACCACAGACAATACGCCAAACACCACCTAGAGAAGCCTCAAAACAGACCACAGACAATACGCCAAACACCACTAGAGAAGCCTCAAACAGACACAGACAATACGCCAAACACCACCTAGAGAAGCCTCAAAACAGACCACTCACAATACGCCAAACACCACCTATAGAAGCCTCAAAACAGACCACCGACAATACGGCAAACACCCACCTAGAGAAGCCTCAAAACAGACCACAGACATACGCCAAACACCACCTAGAGAAGCCTCAAAACAGACCACAGACAATACGCCAAACACCACCTAGAGAAGCCTCAAAAACAGACCACTCACAATACGCCAAACACCACCTAGAGAAGCCTCAAACAGACCACAGACAATACGCCAAACACCACCTAGAGAAGCCTCAAAACAGACCACAGACAATACGCCAAACACCACCTAGAGAAGCCTCAAAACAGACCACAGACATACCCAAACACCACCTAGAGAAGCCTCAAAACAGACCACAGACAATACGCCAAACCCACCTAGAGAAGCCTCAAAACAGACCACAGACAATACGCCAAAACCCTAGAGAATCCTCAAAACAGACCACAGACAATACGCCAAACACCACCTAGAGAAGCCTCAAAACAGACCACAGACAATACGCCAAACACCACCTAGAGAAGCCTCAAAACAGACCACAGACAATACGCCAAACACCACCTAGAGAAGCCTCAAAACAGACCACAGACATACGCCAAACACCACCTAGAGAAGCCTCAAAACAGACCACAGACAATACGCCAAACACCACTAGAGAGCCTCAAACAGACCACAGACAATACGCCAAACACCACCTAGAGAAGCCTCAAAACAGACCACAGACATACGCCAAACACCACCTAGAGAAGCTCAAAACAGACCACAGACAATACGCCAAACACCACCTAGAGAAGCCTCAAAACAGACCACAGACAATACGCCAACACCACCTAGAGAAGCCTCAAAACAGACCACAGACAATACGCCAAACACCACCTAGAGAAGCCTCAAACAGACCACAGACAATACGCCAAACACCACCTAGAGAAGCCTCAAAACAGACCACAGACATAGCCAAACACCACCTAGAGAAGCCTCAAAACAGACCACAGACAATACGCCAAACACCACCTAGAGAAGCCTCAAACAGACCACAGACAATACGCCAAACACCCACCTAGAGAAGCCTCAAACAGACCACAGACAATCGCCAAAACACCACCTAGAGAAGCCTCAAAACAGACCACAGACAATACGCCAAACACCACCTAGAGAAGCCTCAAACAGACCACAGACAATACGCCAAACACCACCTAGAGAAGCCTCAAAACAGACCACAGACAATACGCCAAACACCACTAGAGAAGCCTCAAACAGACCACAGACAATACGCCAAACACCCACTAGAGAAGCCTCAAAACAGACCACAGACAATACGCCAAACACCACCTAGAGAAGCCTCAAAACAGACCACTCACATACGCCAAACCTAGCTAGAGAAGACTGAAACAGACCACAGACAATACTCCAACCACTACCTAGAGAGCCTCACACACACCACAGACAATACGCCAAACACCACCTAGAGAAGCCTCAAAACAGACCACAGACAATACGCCAAACACCACCTAGAGAAGCCTCAAAACAGACCACAGACAATACGCCAAACACCACCTAGAGAAGCCTCAAAACAGACCACAGACAATACGCCAACACCACCTAGAGAGCCTCAAACAGACCACAGACAATACGCCAACACCACCTAGAGAAGCCTCAAAACAGACCACAGACAATACGCCAAACACCACCTAGAGAAGCCTCAAAACAGACCACAGACAATACGCCAAACACCACCTAGAGAACCTCAAAACAGACCACAGACAATACGCCAAACAACCACCTAGAGAAGCCTCAAAACAGACCACAGACAATACGCCAAACACCACCTAGAGAAGCCTCAAAACAGACCACAGACAATACGCCAAACACCCCCTAAGAAGCTCAAAACAGACCACAGACATACGCCAAACACCACCTAGATAGCCTCAAAACAGACCACAGACAATACGCCACACCACCTAGAGAAGCCTCAAACAGACCACAGACAATACGCCAAACACCACCTAGAGAAGCCTCAAAACAGACCACAGACAATACGCCAAACACCACCTAGAGAAGCCTCAAAACAGACCACAGACAATACGCCAAACACTACCTAGAGAAGCCCAAAACAGACCACAGACAATACACCAAACACTACCTAGAGAAGCCTCAAACAGACCACAGACAATACGCCAAACACTACCTAGAAAGCCTCAAACAGACCACAGACAATACGCCAAACACCACCTAGAGAAGCCTCAAAACAGACCACAGACAATACGCCAAACACCACCTAGAGAAGCCTCAAACAGACCACAGACAATACGCCAAACACCACCTAGAGAAGCCTCAAAACAGACCAGTAACAATATGTTAAACATTACCTAGAGAAGCCTCAAAACAGACCGCTCACAATACGCAAATATCACCTAGAGAAGCTTCAAAACAGACCACTCATAATATGCCAAACACCACCTAGAGAAGACTCAAAACAGACCACAGACAATACGTCAAACACCACCTAGAGAAGCCTCAAAACAGACCACTCACAATATGCCAGACACCACCTAGAGAAGCCTCAAAACAGACCACTCACAATATGCCAAACACCACCTAGAGAAGCCTCAAAACAGACCACTCACAATACGGCAAACACTACCTAGAGAAGCCTCAAAACAGACCACAGACAATACGCCAAACACCACCTAGAGAAGCATCAAAACAGACCACAGACAATACGCCAAACACCACCTAGAGAAGCCTCAAAACAGACCACTCACAATACGGCAAACACTACCTAGAGAAGCCTCAAAACAGACCACAGACAATACGCCAAACACCACCTAGAGAAGCCTCAAAACAGACCACAGACAATACGCCAAACACCACCTAGAGAAGCCTCAAAACAGACCAGTAACAATATGTTAAACACTACCTAGAGAAGCATCAAAACAGACCGCTCACAATACGCAAATATCACCTAGAGAAGCCTCAAAACAGACCACTCATAATATGCCAAACACCACCTAGAGAAGACTCAAAACAGACCACTCACAATACGCCAAACACTAGCTAGAGAAGACTGAAAACAGACCACAGACAATACTCCAAACACCACCTAGAGAAGCCTCAAAACAGACCACAGACAATACGCCAAACACCACCTAGAGAAGCCTCAAAACAGACCACAGACAATACGCCAAACACTACCTAGAGAAGCCTCAAAACAGACCACAGACAATACACCAAAACACTACCTAGAGAAGCCTCAAAACAGACCACAGACAATACGCCAAACACTACCTAGAGAAGCCTCAAAACAGACCACAGACAATACGCCAAACACCACCTAGAGAAGCCTCAAAACAGACCACAGACAATACGCCAAACACCACCTAGAGAAGCCTCAAAACAGACCACAGACAATACGCCAAACACCACCTAGAGAAGCCTCAAAACAGACCAGTAACAATATGTTAAACACTACCTAGAGAAGCCTCAAAACAGACCGCTCACAATACGCAAATATCACCTAGAGAAGCTTCAAAACAGACCACTCATAATATGCCAAACACCACCTAGAGAAGACTCAAAACAGACCACAGACAATACGCCAAACACCACCTAGAGAAGCCTCAAAACAGACCACTCACAATATGCCAAACACTACCTAGAGAAGCCTCAAAACAGACCACAGACAATACGCCAAACACCACCTAGAGAAGCATCAAAACAGACCACAGACAATACGCCAAACACCACCTAGAGAAGCCTCAAAACAGACCCAGTAACAATATGTTAAACACTACCTAGAGAAGCATCAAAACAGACCGCTCACAATACGCAAATATCACCTAGAGAAGCCTCAAAACAGACCACTCATAATATGCCAAACAACCACCTAGAGAAGCCTCAAAACAGACCACAGACAATACAACCAAACATCACCTAGATAAGCATCAAAACAGACCACAGACAATACACCAAACATCACCTAGAGAAGCATCAAAACAGACCACAGACAATACGGCAACACCACCTAGAGAAGACTCAAAACAGACCACTCACAATACGCCAAACACTAGCTAGAGAAGACTCAAAACAGACCACTCACAATACGCCAAACACTAGCTAGAGAAGACTGAAAACAGACCACAGACAATACTCCAAACACTACCTAGAGAAGCCCCAAAACACACCACTCACAATACGCCAAACACCACCTAGAGAAGACTCAAAACAGACCACTCACAATATGCCAAACACCACCTAGAGAAGATTCAAAACATTCCACAGACAATACGCCAAACACCACCTAGAGAAGACTCAAAACATTCCACAGACAATATGCCAAACACCACCTAGAGAAGCATCAAAACAGACCACAGACAATACGCCAAACACCACCTAGAGAAGACTCAAAACAGACCACTCACAATACGCCAAACACTAGCTAGAGAAGCCTCAAAACACACCACTCACAATACGCCAAACACCACCTTACAAAAATAATTTGGAGTCATGAGACAAAAATAAATGTATGGTCTTAACCATAAACGTTATGTTTGTAGAGGAGTCAAGGTATATGAAGGGAACTGCCATACATTTGAGTATGTGTGGTGTGTGTGTGTGTGGGTGTGTTGGGTGTGTGTTGGGTGTGTGTGTTGGTGTGTGTGAGTGTGTGTGTGTGTTCGTGTGTGTGTGAGTGTGTGTGTGTGTGTGCGTGTGTGTGGTGTGAGTGTGTGTGTGCGCGTGTGTGTGCGCGTGTGTGTGTGTGAGTGTGTGCGCGTGTGTGTGTGTCCTCACCGGTGCAGGGCAGAGAACAGGCTGCTTGGACTGAGCAGAACCGGGCCCTGGGGCAGTTCGGTGCCGCTCTCGTTCACCCAGTGCAGGTAACCGCGGGTCATGTTAGCCATGCCAATTGCACGTGCTGAGCAATACATGAACTTGTAGCCATTCCTACACACACACACACACACACACACACACACACACACACACACACACACACACACACACACACGAGCTTTGAAACTGAAATTTATCAAACTGCTTTTGTCTGTAAAACCCCCCCAAAAAAAAACAACCTTTTTTAAAAATAATATTATACTGATAACTGTGATTGGCCAGGTTGGTCATGACAGACGATAAACCGGCGGTTCTTACTGGCTGACGTTTGTGGAAGAGGCTGGTGATGCCCTGGTGTGTCCAGTCCTTCCCCAGAGTGGGCAGTATGTGCCCCAATGTGTCAGATCTGTTGCAGAGGAGCCATATCATCATTAGACCAGTGCGTGTGTGTGTGTGTGTGCGCTGTGTGTGATGTGTGTTGTGCGTGTATGAGTGTGTGTGTGTGTGTGTTGTGGTGTGAGTGGTTCCCAGCCCTGCCGACCCTGGTGATGGTGCCATCGATGTCTGAGATGACGATCTTGTCATTCCAGTTCCAACAGGTAGAACGGTTCCCTCACAACGA
The DNA here is from genome assembly GCF_013358815.1 of Electrophorus electricus. Lineage (NCBI taxonomy): Eukaryota > Metazoa > Chordata > Actinopteri > Gymnotiformes > Gymnotidae > Electrophorus > Electrophorus electricus. The sequence continues at coordinate 3,143,239 of NC_049542.1, forward strand.
CAAGTGCCCTGATACTGGGGTGTTGACACTGAAAATCATGTCAGTGGCT